>NW_024716120.1:122500-231872 GCF_018991925.1 Homarus americanus | reverse complement strand
AAATTAGGTAATATTTCCCCAAAAGTCGATAATTTACTTTTCCGAAAAGTCGATAATCTACTTTCCCAGAAAGTAGTTATTTCTCATTTTCTATGATAAAAAATTTCCGTTTTCTATAATATAATTTGTTTTCTATGAGAATCTAATTTTCGAAAAATTATATAATCTAATTTTCTGAAAAGTAGATTTTCTACTTTTCGGGAAAGTAGATTATCGACTTTTAGGGGAAGTAGATTATCGACTTTTAGGGGAAGTAGATTATCGACTTTTTGGGAAATGCTACCTAATTTTACGAAGTAGATTGTCATAGAAAAGGGAAAATTTGTATCATACAAAATGGGAAATATCTACTTTCCAGGAAAGTTGGTTATCTACTTTCCCGAAAAGTCCAGTGGATAAAGCGTTTTACCTGCCACTCATTGAAGCCTGAGTTCGAGTCCCAGCATTTCTTTCTTCTTTTCCTTTTTTCTGTTTTTAGTTTTTTCGTCATGGGACACTATTTTCGCTGTATTATATCCTAAAAGTTAATCAAAAGTGAAATTGGGCCATAAATTTGACGTTTTTAGGTATTTTAGCATATATTCATATTCGAAGCTTCGAATGCTTCAATGAAGCATCAAAATGATTCAATGAAGCTTCGTGACGTCACCCTCAACCTTCATATATAAAGTCTCGACTAACTCATTTTCGCCCCAATCTTCACCGACCATCACCACTCACTGGTTGCAGTTGACAAGCAGGTAAGCCCGAGCTGCCCCACAGTTCTAGTCTCAATTATATTCGTGTAATGTTTTTCCCCGACTGTCTACAGTCAAAATGGCCAAGAGAAATGGTTATTCTTTTGGGTAGTGTTTAATATACTTAATTATGGCGTAATAAATGCTGATTTAAGTTAACTTGCCAGCCGGTTGTTGCAGTTCACTTGCCTCCAAGGGTCGTATCCCCAAGATTCACTGGACTGTATGGCCTATGGTACCTACTTTGCAGCTTAAACAAGTACATTAATATGGTTTAGTATTATATTAAGCGTTTCTCTAACGTCAAACCAGTAATTTCTTAATGTTTTAGGCAAATATACCACCAAATGAGCCATGACAAACGAGCCTAAACTATGAGCCGGTGGTAGGTAACGAGCGTAAACCGTACATCAGTATTTACGTAATAATTAACCAGTAAGCGAGTTCAATGACCAGATTGGGTTAGATTACTCTACTTACTTCTTAATTTCACATTTTCCCCCCTTGCTTGGAAGCCCAACCTACTTTTGGCGGAGCCAGGTGGTCATAACTCAATAATTACGCAAGTCTCCAAACGTTTGTGATCACCACTGTATTCACCATTAAAAACTGCGCCACAATGACTACTGTAGGTTTGACAAATATAACGATTTTTTGCGGAATTAAGATATAAAAATTTTCATTGGCCATTTCTTTACTTACTCTAACTACGATTTCTGCAAGTTGAAAAAAAAATTATTGCAGGTAGGGAGCCGGCCGAGGCGGGGCCAGGTAGGGAGCCGGCCGAGGCGGGGCCAGGTAGGGAGCCGGCCGAGGCGGGGCCAGGTAGGGAGCCGGCCGAGGCGAGAGCCGACGGAGGGCGAGACGTTTCAGAAAGTAGAGGTTGAGGTGTTTCAGTATACAGTATATTAAATAAAGTAACATTAAGGGTTCCTGGTAAATTTTTAAAAGTGGACAAACCTGGATTTTACCATCGGAAAAACACATTGCTCAACAACCAAAAAGCACCAAAATTAACCTAACAACGTAACCTAACCTAGAGGTTCGTTGGTTGTCTACTTGTTAAAAAAAATACCGGGTTCCTAAAATAAATGTTAGATGTATATAAAGACAGTTAAAATATATTCGTAAATAAGGCAGCAACCATCTAATTAACCTCTGGAAAATGTTAAAATGTTTGGCTCGCCTGAAGATTCATCCCCCAACTTATTTCAGCTGAAGGTCAATTTAACCTTAGCCAATCTATGTATTGCAATGTGCTGGTGTATCTTTTTCTTTTTCAGATAAAGGAATGACTACAGATCCAACTACAGTTCAAAACCCTCTGTTATTCATGTGGTGCAGTTTGTGGGGATAACAAACCACGAGTGAGAAGTGAAGCTTTTGACACTACACAACAGTATTCCTTGAGGTATTTTAACATTTTGTGTGAAGGTGTGGATGGGTGTAGCCTACTATGGTGTCATTTAATGCTTTGTGAGGGTGTGGGTGGGTGTAACTTGTCGGTGGTCGTTTAACTCGGTGTGGAGTTGTGGGTGGGTGTGGCTTCCTGTGGTGTCGTTAAATGTTTTGTGAGGGTGTGGGTGGGTGTGGTGTCATATAACGTTTTGAGTGTAGGTGGGGTCGGCTTGTGGGGTCATTTAACGTTTCGTGAGAGGGTGTGGGGTGTTGTATACTGGTTGTGGGGCTGTGGTTGTGTATGAGATGGGTTGTGTTCCCATGAGAAGGAATTGTGCACGAGGTGGGCAGGTGGTTGTGGTGAAGTTTGTCATTCAAACGAAGTGTAAACAAGCTGTCGAGGGGGACACTTCAGGGGGCATGAGGGAGGGCAGGTCTAGAAGAGCTGTAGAAAACCTTGTGTATAGTGCATGAAGCAGTCTAGATGTGTAGTATAGTGTAGCAGTACCGTATTGGTGTTAAGTAATTTGAGTAAACTAATGTGGAGGTAATGATTTATGTAAACAGTTGGGGACCGTGTAAGTACATGTGGTCTAGAGGTAGTTGGAAGATGCAAGTTTAATTTTCATTCTACATTAATTACAACTTTCAACATGTTGCAGGTGACAGCTGATGTACTTGAAGGCCAATGAAGAAGTGACAGAACCTTGAACAAGAGTCAACAAGCAGCATGTTACTTCAGCCTCATCAGTGAAGTTACTTGTATATATCTTAGCAATTATGGTCATCCAAAAACCACTCAACACTGATCCTACACTGGGCAGTGGATGGGGTGTGTCTGGGGCTTGGCTGACTGAGTGGACTGACTGTAGACAGATTGATCTTAGAGTAAAATTAATATTAGTTTTAGTGACAGGATAAATATACAGGACTACCTGCCTCTTGGTTACTGGAGAAAAGTAGTATTACAGTAGTAAATAGAGCAAGTAAAGCAAGTTGTGGATGGGTATCAACTAACTTTACTAACCTAAATTAACTTAACCAGCCTAGCTTAGATTAAATGTAACTAACCTAGACTGAACCAAATCCGTAATAAGATCTATTATACAGTAAATATACAAGTTAAAAAAAATTATTTCAGAACATAAATTTAAACTATATTATCCACTTCCGTTAACTAATCATGAATCGAGTTTATTTTGAATTTAGATAAATTGAGACTTGTGTAAATTATTAAAAATTGACAACTTGTGTACAGTTTGGGACAGCTTAAGTACGGTGCATGTAGAAATTGTATGTTTAATATCTATTATACATTAATTACAACTTTAAACATGTTGCAGGTGACAGCTGATGTACTTGAAGGCCAATGAAAAAGTGACAACCTTGAGCAAGATTTAACAAGCAGCACGTGACTCAACCTCATCAGTTAAGTTACTTGTATATCTTGGCTCATCCCATAAACCACTCAACAATGTGCCTCTACACTGGGCAGTGGAGGGATGTGTGTGCGCGTGCGCGTGTGTGTATTGGAGGGGGTGCGTGTGTGTGTGTGTGTATTGGAGGGGGTGCGTGTATTGGAGTGGGTGTGTGTATTGGAGGGCTCTGGAGGACTGTGTGGACTGACTGTAGAGACTGATCTTGTAGTAAAATTAATATTAGTTTTAGTGACATTACGTATAAATTTACAGGACTACATGCCTATTGGGTGGAGAAAATTAGTAGTAGTGTACAGTAGTTGTAAATGTAACCAGTAAAGCAAGTTGTTGTGGTTGGGTTTCAACTAACTTTACTAACCTGATTTACTTTGATTAAATGCAACTAACCTAGACTGAATCAAATTAGTATTAAGTTATCTATTTTACAGTAAATATATTAAATAAAAAACTTATTGAAGAAAAAAAATTCGATGTATTTCACTAGCCACTCATGTTAACTGATCATGAATACAGAAAGTTAATTTTGAAGTTATTTAAAATTGAGACTTGAGTAAATTATTAAAGTGATAACTTGTGTACAGTTGGACACACTTTAAGTACACGTGGTTTAGTGGTAGATGGATATTGTATGTGCAACATTCACTCTAAATTAATTACAACTTCAAACATGTTGCAGGTGACAGCTGATGTACTTGAAGGTCAATGGAGAAGTGACAGATTCTTGAGCAAGATTTAACAAGCAGCATGTTACTTCAGCCTTATCAGTAAGTTACTTGTATATCTTAGCTAGTACGATCATCCCATAAACCACTCAACACTGTGCTCCTACACTGGGCAGTGTGGGGTGTGATAGAGGGCTCTGGAGGACTGTGTGTGGAGGGCTCTGTAGGACACTGTGTTGGAGGGCTCTGAAGGACTATGTGTGCGCGAAAAGCGTTGTTGGAGAAGTGCGGTGTGTGTGTGTGTGTGTTGCAGGACTGTGTTGTGTGTGTGCTGCAGGACTGTGTTGTGTGTGTTGCAGGACTGTGTTGTGTGTGCTGCAGGACTGTGTTGTGTGTGTTGCAGGACTGTGCTGTGTGTGTTGCAGGACTGTGTTGTGTGTGTTGCAGGACTGTGTTGTGTGTGTTGCAGGACTGTGTGTGTGTGTTGCAGGACTGTGTGTGTGTGTGTTGCAGGACTGTGTTGTGTGTGTTGCAGGACTGTGTTTGTGTGTTGGAGGACTGTGTACAGACTGATATTAGAGTAAATTAATATTAGTTGCAGTGACAGAATAAATATACAAGACTACATGCCTATTGGTTTTTAGAGAAAGTTAGTAGTAGTATAGTAGTAAATATAGAAAGTAAAGGAAGTTGTTGTGGTTGGGTGTCGACTAACTTTACTAACCAACTTAGATTAAACCTAAGTATCCTAGACTGAACCAAATCAATATTAAGCTATCTCTTATACAAAAACATATTTTTTATCGAATATATTTAAAGAACATTAATTAAAACTATTTTATGAGCCACTCGCGTTTACTGAGCATGAAGACCGAAAGTTAATTTTCAAGTTAGATAAAATGGAGACTTTCGTAAACTAAAAAAATTTGTTAACTTGTGTACAGTTGGAGTCTGTTTAAGTACAGGTGGTCTAGTGGTAGAAGAATATTGTATGTTTAACCTTCATTCTACATAAATAAAAACTTAAAATATTGCAGGTGACATGATGTACTTGAAGGCCAACATAGAGGAAGTGACCAAACCAACCTTTAGCAAGATGCAACACGCATGTTAATTCAACCTCCCCAGTTAAGTTACCCATGTCTTTGTATGGCTATCCTAAAAACCATTGACTGGAATAATGAAAATGAATGACTTGCTTTGTGAGATGGGTTTGAAAGAAGGAACATTGGGCTGTGGATGGGCGCTCGTACGCTGGGCAGTGGTACGCTGGGCAGTGGAGGGGCGCTCGTGCACGGGCGGTGTGCTCATACAATGGTTAATAGTAAATGTTTTAAATTTATCTCAAGTAAAATGGCATTTACTGTGAAGGAATGTTGTGGATGATGCCTGTGAGAAGACTGCTGCAACCATGAGAGAGCAGGAAGGCTGGTCCTCATGTGTAAGGTGTTATAGGAGAGTGCTCAAGTGTATGGATATATGTAACGATGCAAGTATAGAATGCAAGAAATTTTTGGGTTACATGTTCTGTATTGGTAGTGATATATTAATGTTAATTAAGACTGATCTCAATTCAAAATCTTATTACAGGTGGTTGGTGTACAAGATAGATGTACCAGATGTGAAAGCAAGATGGCCAGATGACCTCGGCAACTGTTCTCTACTGTTAACCATCCCACAGCTTCATGACTACCACCTTATTAAGCACAAATTTATTTGTACAATAAGAATTGAGAAAATATTTAAAAGTACAGTAAAGTAATATTTAAGAATGTATAAGCCTCTAGTCAAGCCACACAGATTAAGAAAAAAGGTAGATATATTGTGTAATGGTTGGCACTTGTATGGATCAAGAATATAATGTTGGCTCATTATACAATATATGTTCAGAATCAAATAAACACTGAATAAATTTGACATATTTTATACTCCAATTTTGGAAAAGTAGAATACAGATAATAATGATCTTGTAAATGGAACTTGAAACCTGAAGGTGAAGTGGAAAGTAAATGGATCCTCTGTGATGCTAACATGATGGTATGTATACTTATCACTAATTGACATCCAAGTGCCAGCCTATGTAGAACTGTTACAAACTAATGCCCATGTAGTGACCTATTGCGTATGCAAAACTAAAAAGATGACCACAGGACTGTACCTACAGATAGCATTGTAATATCTCATTTCAGTGTAGTTATTACAAGGTGTACATCATTAAAAATGCATCTTTATGGTGGTGTTAGACAATGACACCTCGGACGAAGGATTTTGACAACCTCACAGACAACACGTGTTGGTGTTAATTTTGAAAATCATCAGCCATGTCCGTAAAAATAAGTTTTTGATTCTACATACATACTATTCTGAAAGTTCTGTATAAATAGTATATGAAAGTAAAATACAGTTGGAATTTTACTTACGGAATATTGACAATCTGGAAACTGCACACCAATTGTTGAATGGAAGTCAGTTTTGCCTAAAATTTAGAAAAGAAATCCTAGTAAAATTCTAATTCAAATTATAAATTTACAACATGCAATGTAAATTGGCTTTTTGTACAACTAAGTTAATGACTTTGAAATCCAATGGTCATTGATTAAAGTTGTAAGGTTTTGAAATGAAATAATTTTATATTTGATCAGAGTACAGTAGGTGTTGGTGGTCCAGTGGTAGTGTGTGCGCCTCTCAAAACTGTCCTGGGGCCCAAACTCCAGCCTGGGACAGATGTGAGAAGGGTGTTGAACGGTAAAAACCTAGCAAATATCACACCCACTCAACCTACCTACCTACCTACTTGCTTCCCATTCGTACACCTGCCGAAAAGGCTAGTAAATTGACAAGTGGTGGAAGTGATGAATACTAAGGACTTGGTCACTTGGATGAATTTAGAAATACCCTATACTGGTCTACTGTACCAGGTCAAAATTATTCATAAAGTAAAAGACTTCCTTTATTAGATCAAACTAAATCTTGTGCATGACCAAAACCTGACATAAGATAGACAAAATCATTAAGGTCTGGTGTCATAAACTAACCTTAAGTGGAGTCCATTATAAATGTTGAATTAGGAAATACTTGGTAGATTATGTGAAATTGTGATGATGCCTCCATCACTGAATCTATTTGCTGAGAAGAGAAGTTAGAGTAGTGGTAAGGTGCTTATCTTGATATGTGTGATGTTCTCAACCATTACAAGTTCATTGATTTTCTCCTACACTAACACTAGATAATGATTTTAATTGATAACACAGGACTACTGGAATGTCTAACTTAAGAACCCAAGCAATTTGACAAGTTCTTTCTGTATCAAACTTCTGGTCTATTGCAAACTAACATATGTAGTGTATACTGTAATACAAATAAAATAAACTATATACAATTCCTTTTACTTTTCAAGATCTCTTGTCTACAAAACCTAATATACTGTGTACTACAGGGTTAGTCTTGCAATATTAAACATGGTCTTATACCATTAAGTGGAAGCGAGTATATATGTAAATATCTTCTTTTTCGATACTATCCATCTATAAAATGCTACATTGCTGGTCTTGGTGAATATACAGTAAACATGGTCTTCTTGATAAAATATGTTACTGCACCTTGTATTATAAATTAGGCTGAAAATTAAGATTTTATGAAGTGGTGAACATGCAACACTGCAGTAGCCCTCCTCCTTTATCCGGGCTGGGGACCGGCGTGTTCAGCTGAACAAGGCGGAGTTACTACTGTGTATCTACTTGGTCATTACATTTTATGGTGGTATAAATGAATCTTCGAGATATAACATATATTACTACGGTGGTATTCAACACCATGGGTTGTCCAGTAACAGTTAGTAACACGGTTTAAATCTATCCTAATCCCTTTGTTATTTGCTTATACCAGGGCATGCCATTGAATCAAAGCATAGACTACTCCCTTATAATCATAAGATAGCAAGTACAGTATTAGTAATTTTCAGAGTTTTGATAGTGGCAGTGGTGAATTTATTAACTGTGGTAGAGTAGGGCCTTGTCTTTATACTTCGCGTATTACCACGGGGTTACCAATTCTTTAACTAATAATTTATATAAGTGTAAACCACTATTCCAAAATTTCTGACTTGCTCTCTTGTGCAATATCCAGCCCCACATAGTTCTCCTCCCCATTATAATTATCAGGATGGTCTTGTCCACCATCTTTGTCAAAGTGTTGTTTTTTGCCTCCCAACACTACATCAATTATACAGCCAATGGACCAGAATGTGATCAGCCACTTCAAGAAGCTGCACATGAAGAAAATGTTCAGGTGGTGTTATCAGGCAACTTCCACTGATCCTGCACTAACACTGGCACAGTTCTGGAAGACACAATTCAACATCCTGGAGGCTGTAAAATTGATTGTGTCATCATGACAAGAAGTCTCCATTAGACCCCTCAATTCTGCATGGAAAGCATTGTGGCCATCAGCAGTCCATGATTTTGAGGGATTTGAGGAAGAAGCAGAGTTGGACAAAGAGATTGTGTCCATTGGTCAGTCAATGGGCCTCAAAGTGGAGGAGGATGATGTGTAAGAGCTTGTGATGTCTCATGAGCAGGAACTTACTCCTGAAAACTTGCAGCAACTGGATGAGATGTTAGAAGCTGACAGTGGTGAGGAGGAAACGGAAAGTGATGACCATATGTCTTCTTCAGACTTATAAGATGTTGTTCACCACTGGGAAATTTTCAGGAAACTGGCTTTAAGGCACCCTGATGTGGAAACAACAGAACCTATTTTGTGTAATGTTGAGGACAAAGTGCTCTCCTTCTTCAAAAATCAGTTAATGATGAGGAGGAGAAATGCCCCACAAAGAAAAATTGACAGTTTCTTCTCTAAAAGGCAGCGGGAGAAAGATGCTACCCCTCAGCCTTCCACTTCAAAAAGGAGAGAGGATTTTCCCGCTGGAGAATCTGTCAGTCCAGAGGTTCCTGACATTTTTATGGACTCGCCTTCCAAGAAGCAGTAAAATGCTTCTCCTCCACCCCCACTTCCTTCTCTTCTCCCTTCTCCTCCTCCACCTCCCACTTCAAATTCACATCAGCATCATCAACCAGGAGTCTTCTACATACACACCTCAAAGTAAGTGTACTTTACTGCATTATTTTTTATTACTTTGTATGTAATTTTCGGTGAGCTGGAACCAATTACCCAAAATCCCATTGAAACAATGGTTTCGGTTAACGAACGACCCTCGGGAACGAATTGAGTTCGTTAACCGAGGGACCACTGTATAGTAATTACAGATGTATTGTGATGCCACATCCAATTACAATGACATTATGATTTACTACATTTTGATATTATTTCTACCTCAATTGATGAGGTAATAATGATGAATATAACATAACACATGATTCATGCTGGCAACAGAACAGTATCTGATATACACTATGAGATGATATCTGTCGGTGCAAGCTGTGTTTTCCCACCAGTCTCGGATACTAGTGTTGATCATGGATTTCCAGCAGAAAACACCCACCATTTGACTGCCGTTGATATATTTTGGGTACATTAATATCATATTATTCTACCAATGATGGAGCACAGTGATTCACCATAATTACAACAAATGCCAGAAATAATAACTGGCAACCTCACAGATACTAGGAAGGCAGGCCTACCAACATAATGCAGGAATCATAATTAGTGATCGGAAATATTCGTCCATTGTGACGCATTACAGTGATCCCTCGGTTAACGAACTCAATCCGTTCCAGAAGGTCGTTCGTTAACCGAAAAGTTCGTTAACCAAAACCATTGTTTCAATGGGTTTTTGGGTAATTGGTTCCAGCTCACCGAAAATTTCCTAAATTCAACAAAAATGGTAGAAAAGCTCACTTACTTTGAGGTGTGTATGTAGAAGGCTCCTGGATGATGATGATGATGGAAATTAGAATGGGGGTGGAGGAGAAGGAAGAAGAGAAGGCATTGGGGTGGAAGAGAAGTCACCCCATGGCACCATTTCACCCATAAAATTTTAGTTCTCTTGGTGTATTTCAAGATTATTTTCTTTAAATCAACACTGCACTGCATTATATATTGTCAATATGTAAAATATATTTCAAAATGACCAATAATTTGCTTGGAAACACAGAAAAAAAGCATTTAGTTGAGAGTCTCAAGCAAGATGTTACCTCCAGTGAAAAGAGAGAGAGACTAACGCCTGTTTGCTGTGTTAAGAGGCTGGATGCCGCGCATTAACTAGTCACTTTACCTTCAATTATGTTCAATAATTGTTAAAATGACTAAAAAATTGAATATTAAACTTTTAAAATTATTGATATTTACTAAAATAGTAAGGAATTTAAGCCCTAGAACCGATTAATGTATTGGCGGACTGATACTAAAGCTGGTTGCCCGGTCAGTGCAAGCGAAAACATGTTGAGGTCAGTTCGTAAGAAATTCGTTAACTGAATTTTTGTTCGTTAACCGAATTGAAGATCCTTATGGAAGGCAGTTCGTTAACCGAGGCGCTCGTTAAACGAGGGGTCACTGTATATCGATGAGAAAAGGAGCCGCTACTTTTTTGGTAGAGTGTACACATGACAAGATTAGGTGATTAGGTAGTCTATACATAAATATTCATATCAACAAACATCACCTTATACAGGTATTCAAGAATGGTGAAGTGTGTGTAATGGAGTGAGGGAAACCTAAAACTTAAGTAGAAATGATTGTTTATAGTCTTCATCAGTAGTAGTGTTGAGTGGTGGTAGGTTGTGGGGAGTAAGGCCAGATCTAGGCATTTCAGTAAGGGGGGGGGGGGCAGATAGAGGAACAGCACTCCCTAAAATAAAAAGGGCAATGTGCTGTACTAAATAAAATATATATTCTTAAAACAGACCACCAGTGAGTAAGTAAAAATTCAATTGTATTGGTTTATCAGATCAGTCTCACTGAAATATGATACAAAATGAAAATATAATTTGGGTGCAAAATTTTTCACAGAAAAATGTACATTTGGGGTCAAAAGTTCGCTCCCTCCCAAAATGAAACAGCATCAACCCCAAACAAGATACAACAGCTTGGGTTAGTCATTTCAGAGACTCATTCCCATGACTCGGTTTCACCGTGGGGAGTAAACTTTTGTCCATGACTGTACTAAACACTTACAAATGTCATGCAAATTAAAAGAACTATTAGAATGAGGTGGACAGAGCAGCCAGAGCACAGACCAAATTGATAAAGGAAGTGGCAAACAAGATTTACACCCCACGAAAACTCCTATTCAGTAAATACTTGGATCAAGGTACAGTGTTTTGGGACTGGAAATCAGCCAACGTCACCCTAGTATACAAGAAGGTGTAGAAAAAGTACAGGAGAAAACTACAAGATGATCAACCTAACATCACATACAGTATATATATGAAAATTAATGGATTAAATATTAAGGGGTGTCATGTCATCATCCAACACCTGACAAAACACAGTCTAATAAATGCATCACAACACAGTTTCATGGTGAAAATCCTGCCTGAGCAATACTCACTTTCCTTCAAAAGGTAACAGGCTACATGGACCAAGGTCTACCAGTGGATGCATTTGTATATGGATTTTTCTAAGACATTTGACAAATCCCACATGCATGACTAGCCTCTAAGATCCAGGCACAAGGCATCACAGGCAATATATTGAAATGAATGTACAGTTGGCTCAAAGGGTGGTATTAAATGGGTTAAATGCAATTTAGAAAAAGGTTCTGTCCTTGGACCCACCCTATTTGTGACCTACATTAACAACATAGATGACAGTATATTACCATATTGTCAAGATTGTGGACAACACAAAGACATTTGGGAAGGCACCAAGTCAAGATGATGTCACAACCATGCAAAAAGATCTGCTGGAGCTGTGCAAATGGTTGCATGACTGGCATAGGCTTCATATCATTATACAATGTAAGACTCTGCATGTAGGGTACAACAACCCTAATCACAACTATTCTGTTAATAGCACTTTCATGGACACTGTTGATAAGGAAAAGATCTAGACATTGTGATAAACCAATCACTGAAGGCAGCACAACAAGTGGGGGCAGCAATGAAAAAAGCTAACCAAGATTTAAGAATTATAAGTCGTACCTTCAAATATAAAGCTAAGAAAAGGCTCCTTCAACCTTATAAGTATCACGTAGGTCCCCATCTGAATTACTGTATTAAGGCACAGAAACTCTACCTCCAGAAATACTTAACATTCATATAAATGGTGCAACACAGCGACTAAGATGATTCCTGAACTACATCATCTCGATTATCCACGTAGACTGAGTGCCTAAGGACTAACAACTCTTCAGATAAGACATAATATGGTAGATCTCATATGGACATTCAAAATTATGAAAGGGATGGAAAATGTTAACCTGGGCCATTTTTGGTGATGTTATGCACCACCAACACAAGGGGACATTACTATAAGTTCACCAAGTTGTCACGCAGGACAAATATAAGAAAATACTTCATCACACAGAGACTGGTACACCTATGGAACAATCTACCAGCTCAAGCTGTGGAATTGAGAGAACAGAACTGGGTTTCAAAACAGCCCTATACAAGAATATGAAGAACGATGGAGGGATCCTACACAGGCCACTTGCCTTCCCTCTGTATGGCCACCTATAAAGGGTGGCCATCAGGTAAAGAAGCTAAAAATAAGTTAAGATGAAGATAAGAATATGTTATTGACTGCACTAAAACTTAAAAGGCAACTATGAACACCACAACTAAAAGTTTGGAAGTACAATGTACATGGACAAAGATTCCAAAGAGAATGTGAATAAAAAAAATAAAATTACACCAAGCTATTTACAAAAAATCTAAATTGTTTTTAGAGGCACCATACACAGCATTTAAATAGGATTTGTGTTGTGAAGAGGCTTCTGTTGTTTTCTGAACAAACATGTAAATCATGACCAGTAAAACTATTTCAGTGTCATGATGCACCAGAGCCAGGCCAGTTAGCCCCCTCATGACCTTTCTATGCAGATTGCATTACTAAGAGCCCCTGTGCTGGCGTGACCCCTCCTGCTCAGCAGTATCTCACACTAAGAGCACCCATCCTGTAAGCTGAAATGCAGAAACAGTGGACCGGTCCTATCAACCACTAAGTTCCTCCCACTAGCCTCATGGGCTGGCAGATGCATCTCTAAGGCTGCAATTTAGGTCTGGATCACTCTACCCAATGTTTACAAAAATGGAAAAATCATTCCTCTTACCGACGCAACCTGTGTTGAAAGACTGCAAGGGGTTGAGATTTCTGACTGTGACTACCAGAGGGTTTACCTTTCCACGGTCATCCTGTTTTTCAGGCAGTATTCAGCTTCAGAGAACCTACTGGAGACACACAACCAACGCACAGTATCTCATACAGATTTTGAAATACTTTATATGTCACAATATATGAGAGATTCAATGAAATTAGATGGTGACATTTCTTTCTTGGTATTCAGAGTTCTCCAGCACCTTAACTCAAAAGGGAGAGAGATGAGGAAAAGTCAATTTTCCACAAAAGCAACTTTTTTACAAACAATGCCAAGGTTATTTTTACCTTATTTATTTATTTTTATCATTTTACCACTTATTAGATTACTAGCCACTTGGAAAAATTTGGAAGTGGGCAGCACATGTGCTTGACTCTGTATTAAAGTGGGTTTCCATCTCATTTAAAAGGTGACCAAGGTGACTGTAGTTGCAATTTACTTGATGCCTACTGTACTTATGCATAACTTTGATACCATTTCACCAACACTCTCAACAAACTGGGAGGCCTTGGTCAACCACATACTGAAGTATTCTTTCATATCACTATGAATTTCCTTGATTTGTTCAATGGCCATGTTTACCATTTCATACACCTCGAATTAGTCTAAATTGCTAGGCTGAAGTTTGGCAGTAACTTGTCAAGACAGGGCTTCGATAAACAGTATCAACTGAATGCCTGTCTGAATTGTACAAGCTCAGCATGCATCACCAGAAATTATTAGATAGAAAGAAAGCCTTCATTGAAGATGTGATTGATCATTTTGGAGTTGATAAGCATAGCCTGAAGCATTTATTTAACCATTGAAATCATGCTGCTAATGTTCTGAGGAAGTCATCATCGTGACAGACAGTCATCCCTACATTTTCATGATTAATGAAAAAAATTAATTATTTTCTTTAGTTTTTAATGCTGAAGGTCTACCCTATGATAATTTCAGTGATTAATAATTTGTTGATAACAATGATAAAAGATATTGCTGATTATAGATTACTGGAAAGTAACTACGTATAATGCTTTATCATACTTTTATATGATGTATACAAGTGTATGTACCTGTTTTGAATAGACTGTTATGTCAGGTCTTGTCTTGCTTTCTTGCATCCCCCCGTGGAAAAATCCTGCCGCTGCCCGTGGCAGCACCTGTCCTCTCTAGTATTGGTGAAGGAAGGCTATGGAAGCTTGATATCCTGCAAAACGAAGCAATGAGAATAATTTTAGGAAGTCAAAAGAATGCAATGATTGAGATAATAAAAATGGAGCCAGGGTTACAGAACATCTCACACAGGGTCAATGATATTAATACAGTTGCAACAATTCAATTAATGAGACAGAACAGTGGGGGTAAACTTTTACAAGATATAAATGTTGGTTTAAAAAATGAAAGGACCTTCTGGAGGCAAGGCAAGGTAGGAGAGGATACATGAAAGGATTAACATAATTAAAAAAAATATAATCTGACAAACTAGTGTACAGCTGTTTGGAAAAGTTGTAAGGATCCACCCTAGGAGTAGTAATTTTCATAAAATAAACACATTGCATGTATATTGTGATGGTTCAGTTGTGCCAAGTGGCAGGGCAAGGTGTAGGATCCTTATAAGGTAGTACAGTACACAGAACAAGGTACTGATGACACCAAAACTGGACTTCGCTGATCAATTTTATATTATCATCAGAAGCTGAGTTACAGTACGTACATTCAGTGTTAACAGTATGGGAAAATGTTGTAAAGAGGAATAAAGATGCTTATTTTTTTGTAGATAGTCCAGCAGCTGACTTGTGTGTGTAGGCCATTAAGAAACAACTTACTTTTTTTTTCAAGAACTTTCTATCTGGACCCTCTGGCAAATCAAACAAAGTATTTATTTTAATATCTGGTACTAATGAAAGCAACTTTCTTAAAACGGCATTGGTGTAATTGTGCATTTTTTGTGGACCAGAGAGTATGCTCGGACTGAAGAGACTACAGTATACATTAATTGAGACCAAATGGAAAAAGGACATGGGTGTGTATGTCGACAATGTGAAAAGAAGATGAAACAGGCAACAAAACTAGTAGGTCTTATAAGAAGGTCATTTAGATATCTGGATTGTCCATCGCTTGTCACGATCATCAAGAGCAAAGTGCTTCCCCGTCTGGAGGTATGCTAGAGACTGTCAATCAATTTCACCTCAGTTACCCAGAGACTAGAATGCCTGCAACTACCATACCTAGCTTATACTACAGACAGGCAAGGGGCGACCTACTCAGTCAAATGTACATACCTGGGGCTGGCAAACATTCACCCCACAAGGGGTCACAGCTCATGGCTGAAGAAGCCAGAAAACTGTGAGGGCGAACTTTTTTGGAGTGAGAATTGTGAACTCTCGGAACAATCTGCCAGAAAGCGTTGTGGCGGCACCGAATTTGAGCTCATTCAAGGCCAGACTTGACCATCACTGGAGCAGGTTCCAATATATTCAGGAGCCAGTGCATGCCCAGTTCTAGCCAACAGTGCATAACAGAGAAGTGACTAACCGTCCAAGCAGCTAACGAGCCAATCAGTGGCGAAGAGGATAACTGTAAAAGTGAAGTAAAGAGCATTTGACAACATGCACTGAAAAAGCATATTTTTCTGTGGCATATTTACAGAAAATAATTAATTTCTTCATGTACAAAGCATGTACAGACATCATTTTAGTGTTAAATGATCAGTTATCACTGTTTTACTCTGCAATTTTCCTCACCATTGTTGCCCTGCACACTACAGGTGATTTATTATTGTAGAGAAAAAAATAAAAACAATATACTGTACTTCTTATTAAAATAAAAAGGGTGTTACTATAGCATGCAGGTTACATGATGTTTAGGTTAGGTTGTAACGATTAAGTTCTTAAGTACAACATAACAGTATAACACTAGGGTGTGTCATAGGAGGGAAGATCAGCTAAAACTAATGGCCCATCACTTTTTTGGTAGATTTTAGTGTATATAAACAGAAAATAATGTCAGTTTCAATATTTTGCAACCTTTTGCTAGGTAAATTTTAGCGTGAAATTTATCGAAAATCTAACGTACAGCTGCATTAGTGCATTACAATTAAATAGTGAACATTGCTTTCTGACTTCATTCTTTAACAACCCAACTAACAATATTTTTTCTGTTTCAGATTCTGATGCATTTATAAGTTGATAATATTGCGATGGCTGCTTGTGTCAGGACGAGGAACCAAAAAAATCCCATCTCAGTCACTATCTTGAGTCTGGGAGAGAGCTTCTGAAGTCGGAGTTGCCTACATTGAGAGATGCTTTGAGATACGGTGTCTTAATCAGGCAAATCAGTGAAAAGAACCAAAGAACTTACACAAACAAAGACATTGCCAGTGATATGACCAAAGCTGTCTTGGCACAGTACACTCTGGCTAACGCTCAGTTCAAGCCTCCAGTCATAACAAGTCAGAAAAAGATTAGTGAGAGACTGCTAGCCAGTTGGGAAAAGGCAAGAGATATCTCTCTTGGGAGAGGAAAACTTGCAGTTAAGGACAGCTTTGCCAAGCAACTGGACCAGTTATTTGACATAATTACTTGCAAGTGCCCAATTGTTCTCTGTCCTGAGTTTGGATGCGATCGTGACTATAAATCCGAGGCCCACATCTCCTGTATTTGCAAGCGTGAACTGAAGATTCCTGTGATCGAACTGGCATTGTCCAACACAGAGAGAGACTGGCAGTATAAGGGCTCTCTGCAGATTTCTAGCCGAATATTCCGGAGTCCAAAGACAGGGAAGCTGCCACAGAGACAGAAGGAAAAATTGCCGAGGAAAAAGGGGAACTTGAGAAAGGCGGTGAGGTAAAAGGCGATGATTGGAGTCAAGCTGATTCAAGTTTAATGACTTCCCCATGGCTGATCCGAGTGCTGACCAGGAGAATGGTGAGCATCCTAGCAGAAAATAATGATCCCAAACCTTCCAGGCATAACATTCGAAATAGGAAAGATATCCCGAGCATAGCTCTGGCCAGCATGCGACACCACACTGGTCTCAGAGAAACTGCAGAGATAGCAGCAGCTGCCTGGATTGACGGTGGTTTGATAACACCTGATGATGTTCACCTGGTGATAGATCATAACAAAGTAAGGAGAGCTCAGGAGAAACTTGTCAGTAACCTAGAAGAGGAGTTTGATAAGGGATAAGAGAAAATGGAATCAATTGTTTGTTCTTTGATGGGAGAAGGGATGACACTAAAGTGTTCATGAAAGTTGGAGATTCTGACAAGTTGTTCCCTGCCATGGTGAAGGAGGAACACTACTCCTGCTGCAGTGAACCAGGGGAGGGGATATTTGTGTATTTTCCTCCCAGAGAAAGATGACATCAGGAAACCAGCTGAGATAGTGGCAGACTAACATTGTGAACTGTATTCAGAGAGGAACATGAACCAGACCCTGCAGGCCATTGGAGGGGACAGCACCAACATGAACACAGGAGGAGGAGGTGGCAGAGGTCATACAGTGGATAGAGCGGATGATGATTAGGAGGAAGCTGTGGTCTGGATTGTTTGCTGACCTCCACACTGCTTGGGTTTGCCAATCAGACATCTGATCCAGGAGCTGGATGGCAAGACTCTTTCAAACAACAGATGATTTGGTCCTCTTAGCAAGATGCTGGACTCTGCCACTGAGTTAGAAATAAATCCGAGCTTTGAAAAAATCACAGTTGGCCCTCCACTCGTTGAGCTTGCACATACTGTCATTGACGACCTGAGTACTGACCAGTACTATGGTTACATGATTTGCAGTGCCATCAAAACTGGGGTCATGCCTGATAGACTTGCTTACCTGCAGATAGGTCCAGTCTCACATTCTAGGTGGCTCACAACAGCTCTCAGGTTCTGCTCATCATAAGCTGAAGGGAACCAGCTTCACAACCTGAGACTTATTTAAGCCGAATTCATAAGTGAATACTTGCCAAATTAGTTTCTCGAAGGTCGAGGCATGTTCTCTTCAGCTTGAGCTCCTGAGGAGTCAGCCAAGGAAAGTTGTTCAGATTGTGGAGCAGACTGTGAGGAGATCTTCCTGGTATGCTCATCCCGAGGCAGTTCTGCAGACAATGCTCTGCAGTAAGGATGAGGAGGAGAGAAGAGTGGCAGTGAAAAAGATCTTGGATATGAGACTTATGAGAGGATCTGGGCATGACGAATCAGTTGGTGACGATTCCTTCAGGGTCAGGAAGACTCCTGAAGTCAATCTAGGTGCCAAGACCCTCACTGATCTCATAGATCTGAATAACATCCAGGCTGGCAGTGAGCCCCCTCTTACCTGCAGCCTCACCAATGTTCAAGTCAGAGCTTTCCTGGACAACCCCATGCATGTCCCTGCCTGGCCCTCGCACACCCAGAGTATAGAGCGTTGTGTACAGCAAGTGAGCGAGGCCAGCAGTCACGTGTACAGCCAGGAGAGGAGGGAAGGCTACATCCGAGCTCAGGTGGTCAGCAGGGAGGTGATGAGTAGAAACAGAAGCAAGAAAGACATGTTCTCTATGGTGTGCAGCAACACCGGGTCGTAGTAGTAAAACCGGTTTTTGTATTTGATGATTTTGTTTTCTAAAGGAATATTAAATTTAATAAATGTGTCAAGATCATCTGTTTCTATTCTGGATCATTTTCATCCTAATAAATTAACCTGATACATTTACTTTTACTTTAAATAAGCTTATTTAGTGGTGTTGGTAAAAAGGGTGGGAATACTGAATTTTCATAAGATTTCAAGTTAAAATTTACCTAGCAAAAAATGAAAACTTTTCAAATTTGAAGATATCACATGATTCTGCACATAGAACTACATCATTAATACCATGGGCCGATTTTTCAAACTCAAAAAAAAAAAATTCGCCTCCGTATGACACCCTAATAACACAGTAATGGAGAGTGCATATCTCTACCTTCACCAACTGTGTATCTGTTGAGGTAACTGTTACCGTGAATATAACAGCTACTTGTGAAGCTGTCATATACTGTATGTAACAACCTTCCTGGGTTGTCCCCACTTGTAACGATTACTTGTGAAGCACGTTACCTAACATTGTATTCTAGACTTACTAAAATATAGATAAAAGTTTATTGGACCTCTGTGGGCTCCAAGAATGGTCGAAGAAGTGGCTGCTGAGATTCAATGTCACGAAGTGTAAGAGGATGCACCTGGGGCGTACCAACGGTAAGGAGGCGTATCATATGTCCCAACGGGATGAAGAAACTGCACTATTTGAGACAATGTGAGAAGGACCTACATGTATATGTTGACAATGAGCTGAAGTTCTTGGGCCATTGCGAGAAGAAGGTAAATTAGGCAAATAAATTATTTGGTCTTATAAGAAGGTCGTTCAGATATCTAGACGGTCTGTCCCTCGTAACGATCTTCAAGAGTGAAGTGCTTCCCCATCTGGAATAGTGTCACCCCGTCTGGTCCCCGAGATATGCTAGGGACTCAGTTGGTTGAAAATGTTCAAAGGAGGACCACCAGACTGGTGCCTGCACTTCGGCAACTCAGCTACCCCGAGAGATTGGAGCGCCTGAACTTGCCTAGCTTATACTTCAGACGGGCAAGGGGTGACCTAAATGAGGTGTATAAGCATCTCAAGGGGCACTACTCAGTTGAGTGTCCTTACTTGGAGCTGGCAGACGCTCGCCCCACAAGGGGTCACAGCTCAAGATTGAAGAAGCCGCAAGTCCAGAAAACTGTGGGGGCAAACTTTTTTGGAGTGAGAGTTGTGAACTCTTGGAACAATCTACCAGAAAGTGATGTGACGGCACCGAGTGTGAGCTCTTTCAAGACAAGACTTGACCAACACTGGAGCAGGTTCAAGTACATTTAGGAGCCGGTGCATGCCCAGTACTTGCCAACAATGCGTAACAGAGACGTGATCGATCGCCCAAGCAGCTAACAAGCCGATGAGTGGTGAAGAGGGTAAAAGTAAAAAAGAAATCCAATATGTTCCTTTTGTTTGTTTATTATAAAAGGAGTTTTATGTACACTTTCAAAAAGGATTATCACCGTAACTTAACCACTGTACAGTAGCTATGAGTGTTAAATGGGGATGGAGGCCACCTTAAATAGCTCTGCTAAGTACGTCCTGTCGATGTGAGAGTTTGAGTGAGAATGAGTGAGACTTCTCTAGGGAGAACGGAAATATATCCGACGTCCTCCCTCGAGGAGGACGGGTTACCTCAACAATGATTCTAAATTATGCCTTCCTCTAGTGAGTGATATCAAACTACGGCCCGCAATAGGTGGCCAGAGAGCCGGTTACTTAATCCTTAGCTCAGCACCAAGTGACGCGACTTCCCATGGGCACACCTTATCACGTGCTCTGAACATGCTACCTCATAGCTAGTGTAAAGTTACAGGGGGTGATGGGGTATAATTATAAAATTAATGTACTACCTCACATTTATATAAAAACTATGGGGCTAATACAAGATAGGGTGAGAATAGGTCGCGTTGGGTTAGGTTAGGATTAGGTTGGGTTGTATTAGATTGGGTTGGGTTGGATTAGGTTGAGTTGGGTTAGATTAGATTAGGTCAGGTTGGGTTAGGTAAGATTAGACTACAGATATATTTGTAGACGGCACGCTATAACAACACCATAAAAAATTATTGTATGGTTTTGTTACTATCATCCAAAGATCTTCTATGGAAAAAAAATGAACATAACCAAACAACTCCTTCTCGTGTTACCCACCTGCTGTAATATTACTGGAAATTTAAACAACAATGCACAGGTTTGAAAGTTAGGTTAGGATAGGTCAGGTTCTAATAGGTTCTATGCATTCTCACTTCCATTTTCGTGTTCGGTATTATATAAATATTATCTCCACAAATTTGGGTTCAATTCTATAAATTATTTCTGGTATAAACCTTCACTCAGCTCACTATTAATGGTAAAAATTTCGTTTTATCCCAATTTTCCCAATTGGTATAAGATATTTTTCTGGTGTATTTTGGTTAGGTTAGGGTAGTAGGTACATATTAATAGGTTAGCCTATTTTGGCATGATAAATAATTTTTCTGGTGAATCTGGGTCGATTCTAAACATCTTTTCTTGCGGAAATGAGACGTTTTTTAGTTTTTCCAATTTTTATGAGGAATCAAACCCCAAAATTTTCATTTCCACAAGAAACAACATTCAGAATCGATTAAAAACACCCAAATTCACCAGAAAAATTATTTATCATGCCAAAATAGACTAACTTCCTATAACCAAGTACCTACTACCCAAACCAAACCTAACTTATGCTAACTTAACCTGACAAAAACTGTATTTACCCAGGAAATGCCATAAAAGAAAATCGATTCTTTATTAAAAAATAAAGTAAAGGTGATCTTTGCTATACGTATTGTTTTGATGATTTTAATATATTAAAAGAAACGACAACTTTCTAGTATAATTTGAAGCATTTTTTATGATTATTTTATTTACTTTATCCAGTATATTAAAAGAAACGACAACTTTATACAGTAGTTTAATTTTTGCTGTTTATCTCACTGCATCCCTTTTCAAGAGGCGTTTCCTAAATGATGGTGTATGCTTCCACGTATTCCTCCTAGCCATTGCTCAATATTAAGGTAAGTTGTTTAACACATAAATTAACACGATAATGCATAGAAACTAATTACTAATAGAACCTGACCTAACAAACGGCACTCATGCGGCAGTATCATCTCACGTCCACTACATGCGTCTTATCACCACATCATAGTAAGTTCTTTCTGTTTAATATACCAGGGAAGTTAGGTAATGTTGGATAGATTTGTTTGGTTTGGTTGGTTAGGTCTGTTCTTCATACCCACAAATGTTAAGTAGCGTTTATTTTAAAAATAGCATTTTTTTAACATTTCCACAAACTACAAGTGTCCACTATAACAATGAAAATCCGGCGTTTTTATAATTGTTTTCAATCAACTTTGCTCTCAGGTTAGTCTTATATAATTACCACATTTTCAACAAAATTTCTATATGATGACGGAATGAAACTCTCAGTAACTACTCATTGGGTTGACAAACTACCATGGTGGTGGTAAACTAACTCTCTAACATCACGTGTTACTTAACTATGAAAATAAAAATACCAACAATTTACTCACCACAGAGGACAGTAGCGACGTAAGCTTGTGTTTAAATAACTTAAAATAAAATTACTAAATTTTTAATCACCACATAACAGCCAATCACGACACCTCCTTCCCTCACGGCTCACTCAGGCAAATGGTTTGTTAGTGACGTCACAAAGACTATAATAAGACGGGAAGGCCTCCACCTTTACCGAACAGAAAACGTGAGCCACTGATGTCCGGTCAACGCTGTCTGTTGGCAACGCAGCTAACTAAAAGCCCGGGGCACGTGAGGGTAGCATGCCCATGTTTCCATGATAACCAGCGGAGTGTGCTGTGTTTAACGTTTTCACGTTCTCTTATATATATATATATATATATATATATATGTATATATATATATATATATATATATATATATATATATATATATATATATATATATCACTGATCATATAGAATTTACTGTGTGGTATTGTATGTGTGTGTGTCAGTGTGTATGTCTCTTTTTCACTTTGATAATCTTGTAGTGGATTTCTCCCCTACAAACGCTGTTTGTTGCTGAGTAGCCGACCCCGCGAATTCCCCAGTGTATGCCTCGTGGTCTGGGTCAACCAGCCGCCATATATCACGGAGGTCAACTACTAAGCCACGCCTACCCCCTTTATAAAAGACCTGACCTCGTGGTGACCACTCTCTTTTCTACCTACACCAACCAACAAGCAACACCTCCTCCTCCGCCTGCCTGGCGGTCCTCGCTCTCGCCGGCGAGCATGGCGACCCACAAGCTGGTCCTCCTCTGAGCACCCTCACCAAACAGCTCTCTCTACATCACGCTTGTAACCACGCTGCCACTTCCCAGCACCAAGCTGCATTGTACATCCATTACAATATGTATACAGAGAGCACATTATGAGTTTCCTTTCTCCATCCCATCCTGAGAGAGAACAAACACCCGTACCCCACAAATGGTGATCACCGGAGATTCGCACTCACAGGATGGAGGAGAAACCGATCATTCTCCCAGTCTTCAAGCAACATGGAAGACTGGCTTATCCACCCAGAAGCAGCTCTCATCGGCTCTACAGCTACTGTCTCTACACCGCAGGTTAGACACCCTAGAGCAGCACTACTTCTCTAAACAGACACCAGCTCCTCTTCCTGCCCCAAGCACCACGTCCTACCGACCCCAGCACACCCGTCCTGCCTCAGACGCCGCCCCCGGCCCAGCAGTACCCCCTGCCGCTCCTCCTGATGCAGCCCCTGCTCCCGACGCGGCCCATGCGCCTGAGTGCGGATCCACACACCCCTCTTTTCTCCCTCAGGTGCTCCCTGCTACTGTCCTGCACCCTGCTGCTGCCGTGGACCCAGCTGCTGTCACGAGCCCTCATCCGCTTCTGCTGACGCAGCCCCTGCTCCTGACCCAGGCCCACACACCCCAGCACGTGCATCTGACGACTCTGTACCTGCCGTGAGGGAAGCACAAAATTCATCGCCTCCACACACCCTTTTTCTCCCTCTCTACTCCTACAGATATTGTGTATCTAAACAATTGTCTCCTCTAGCGGCTGGCTCATCCACGCCCTCGCCGTTATGGTTCACATGTGGCATGCACCGCCCATTCTGCCTCACATGTGCCATGCAACCCTGTAGACAACAAGTCTCCTACACCGCCTGGAGGGAAGGGGGAAGTATTGTAGTGGATTTCTCCCCTACAAACGCTGTTTGTCGCTGAGTAGCCGACCCCGCGAATTCCCCAGTGTATGCCTCGTGGTCTAGGTCAACCAGCGCCGCCTTACATGACGGAGGTCAACTACTAAGCCACGCCTACCTCCGCTATTTAAGACCTGACCTCGTGGTGACCTCTCTCTTTTTCTAGCCACAGCCACTGCCTGGTGGCCCTCGCTCTCGCCGGCGAGCATGGCGACCCACAATCTGGTCCTCCTCTGAGCACCCTCACCAACCAGCTCTCTCTACATCACGCTTGTAACCACGCTGCCACTTCCCAGCACCAAGCTGCATTGTATATCCAATACAACATGTATACAGAGAGCACATTGTGAGTTTCCTTTCTCCATCCCATCCTGAGTGTGAACCCAAACATCCCATACCCTACAATCTCACACTAGATATTTTTCTTGTTGTCTAATCAGCTAAACATATTTTAGTTGACCAAGGAACTGTTTTCACATTTGAGGATTGGCAGCCACTGCCCTCACTCCAAGAGTTTTTGGTCTGCCTTTATTAATCGTCCCATTCTTGCTTTTGTCCATCCATCTCTGCCTTCCCTTGGCCCTTTTATTCTCATTTTTACCAGTTGATACATCAACCATTATCTCATCATCTCTAATTATATGACCAACGAATCTTTTTCTTTTTATATTGCCTTTCAGTAATCCAATCGTTGTCTTTCCTTTTTCTATCAGTATAATTTATCCTAATATTTTCTAAGACAGTTCTCTATGCATTAATGGTATTCCACTAACACTTAAAAAAAAATAACAACTCTTTAAGATTGATTGAATGCAGTTTTTTAATCTATTCTTTTAAATTTGTTTCATATCTTCTCAACTTAGTAGTTGGTAGGAAATAGACATGCTTGTGTCTCCTCAAGTTACTAAGTGAGAAACTGTCTCACTTACCAGTCATTCTCTTGCTTCCTCTCATATTAGTGACCTTTCCAGTCCTTAATTACCTACTTCTGATGAACTTATTGATTGTCTTATGCTTGTGTTATACAGTACATAAAAACATAATTCTTTCATAAAATAATACAAGACTGAATATATGGACTACTGTACCTGCTGGTAAGTTAATTGATGACTGGCGAAGAGGAGAGGTTTGTAAATAAGTACTTAAGTAAGTAGATAAGTAAGTATGTAAGCACAGTAAGTGGGTAAGTAAGTCACTAGGTAGGTAAGTAAGTAGGTAGATAAGTAAGTACCTGTACTGTACAGTAAATAAGTGGGTAAGTAAGTTCATAGGTAAGTAGGTAAGAATATTTGAATAATTTGGACAAGACCAAATGAAACATGATGCCTTTTGGTTATTTTATTGGACAGTGGGTATACACAGCACTTAACTTAGAGCATACAAGCCTTTACAGTGGGCACCCCAGCCTGTACTGTATCACCAGGCTTACAGGGGGTGTTTGTGCTGCTGCAGCACTTGTAGGTCATGGATTGTCAAGGCTGTTGACACCATCATCTGCTGTTTCTTCTAAAGTGAAGGTGATATAACTGTACATATGCAGACATTTGTGTCCAGTAATAACTGCACATTGTTGCTGCATTAATTGGAAAGGGAAAGTAAACTAGTACTGTACAGGCTGTGTAAGCTGTACTCTCATTATTGTCCTGGATCAAAAATCTCAATAAGGTTCTGGCTTCTAGTAATGAGAATATGGACCTTACAAAGATCTTATAAATTACTCAAAGTGAACTCTTAAAAAACTAGTTACACATAGGACACTTAAGATATTATACAGAGGTCCTTGCATTCATATATACTATATTCTACATTATATCCCTTTTTGTTTAGGAAAAATGTGCACCAATATAGTCAGTACCTTGAGCATAATCACAAAGGCTTTACAAAAAGTATTATTTTTTTAAGCAATAAATATAACCAATGCACTTGACCTCTCTGAACAAATCTACAATATATTGGTCATTATTTTACCTCAAAGTAATAAGATACAGAATAATAAATATATATATAAAAAAATATGACAGCTGGAATGCATTTTGAAATGGTGATTGTAAAGAGTAGAAGAGAGAATGTTAAACCACCTGAGTTGAGACTGTGGAAGACTCATGTAGGAACTTGTGTGTGTTTGGCAGGATTAAAGAAAAATTATTTCTTCATTAATTTTCATGTTTTTACTAAAATTGAGGAAATACTTTTAACATTTAATGGAATATAAATATGACCTGTATATAATCTTTACAATTTAATCCTTCCAAGGAACTACATGAAAGATATGGTAACGTGAGGTTACGTGGTCAAGAAGTGTGTGGTTATGAGTCTACAAAGTGGCTGATCATTCTATATGACTATTTCTTGGAGTTACATAATTGACGGGTAAACCAGAAATGCAAGCCAACTTGACTAAAATTTAAAAGGTGCACAAGCTGTAATGCAATACTGTAGTGGTTGATTATAATATAAACAATCTTAACTAAGACTTAGCTCACCCTTAAACAAGGATATATTGCATTGCAACACAAAACCAACATTGCAATACATTTCAGGAGGAAGACCTCAAAAATGTACTATATAAGGATCATTGTTGCTTATGAGAACACTTAACAAGGGGACCTGTACATGAATATGTTTGCTGTATTTTATGATGATATTAAAAAGATATTACCACATAATTATGTTAATGGAAAGTTTTGTGAAAATGTGCTGTCTTAATACAACAAATTCCTGATGTAACAATATATGAAGAGAGAAGAGAAAGAGATGAAGATGTAGAAGACTAAATAATTTGTAAACGAAATTTAAAAGTTAAATACTAAATAATTCTGGTAAAACAAACAACATAACATTGCAAATTAATGTATATACAATCTGCCTTATACAGCAGGTAGTAATAACAGGAATGCTTGAGCACTTAATATGCAGTGCATCAGTGAAGCAAAGAACTGCTTGGCACTTGTAGAATTCTAGCTGGCAGTGAGCACTATGTACAGAGAACATCAACAAACAAACAAACACACACACAGGACGACACACGTAGACCTGAGGTAGTGGTATTGTACAACAGTGGAGGGGGGTGGGGGGAAGGGGTGGTGATGGAAGGGGTGGTGATGGAAGGGGTGGTGAGGGAAAGGAGTAGTGGGGGTGGTGATGGCAGGGGTGGTGAGGGAAAGGAGTAGTGGGGAAGGGGTGGTGATGGCAGGGGTGGTGAGGGAAAGGAGTAGTGGGAGTAGGGGGTGGTGATGGCAGGGGGTAGTGAGAGGAGGTGGTGATGGAAGGGAGTGGTGAGGGAAAGGAGTAGTGGGGGAAGGGGGTGGTGAGGGGAGGGGTGTGGTGAGGGACATGGTGAGAAAGGGAGTGGTGAAGGAGGGAGTAGCAGAGGAGATAGATAACAGGTTAGGGGTAGTGCGGGAGGGGGTAGCTGGGTCACATGGCGATACAATATATACATTCACATTTTCAAGGGGTGACACTTGGTGAGGTATAACAAACTGGTACTGTAAATGGATAATATTTGTGTGGAAAAAAATGATGATATAATGGGTGATATCAAAGTTCAATAATCATTGTGTTGTTCGTGTTTATGTGACAGTTGTTAAACATCAGTCAATCAGCCTCTTCTTTTGTAACACTGGACAATAAAGGACATAACAAAGAACAAACTAACACTTGAATGGCTAGTAAGGTGTTATGTGTTGAAATGATAAATAAAATACAGTTATATATTGTTTACTCAGATTGAAATATTCTGATGATACTGTCAGAAAACACTTAGACACATTATTATGACACCAATATAAATTTGAAACTTTTAAGTGTTCAATTTTATGTTCAAGAAATAGAAACACATTCTTGTTTCATCATATAACATTCCTCATGTAATAATAATGATAGACTGTGAATTTACAAACATATTAATTTAATTGTGTTGAGAGAAAAGTTAGGGGTAAGAGAGACATCATTTATACTTGTCACATAAAAGGGCAAACTATATAATTGATAATATACCAACAAATAACAATGTAACATGTAAATAGTGTTCCTGCTTGTTCTTGGTCATCACTGGTATAATACAACATGTGGTACACTACTTATGATTTACCACTTCAGGGAGTAAGTGAGAGGAAGGACTTGATTAATATCCCAGAAAGGCATACAGTACTTACATAAAAAAAGGAGCACCAAAAATAGTCAGTTTTGGTTATATTACAACAATTTGTGAGAGTTTTATAAAAATCTAACTAAACTGACATCATAGATCTATTGAGCATTCAAACTTCCCATCCAGACGCTGATGCAGTCACAAGTCTTTCACAGATCACTGATTCTCTTCAGTTTACATAATCACTGTGTTGAGAAGAGGAAGTACATGTTAAACTTTTCTGCTGGAGAAGTTTTTCACAAGTTGACACAGTACAATATTTGGCACAGACCCAAAACAGTGGACCGGTACAAAGTTCACTTATAAGTCCAGAAGATCACTTATGGCCACCACATTTTTGGTATAGATCACTTGTAAAATCTTCAACTACAATAATAATAACACACACAAAAAAAAGCACTAATGAAATCCTGATCAGCAACCTGAGGTGGAGTTTTGGCCGCGTTTTTTTTTTTTTCTTCAATTTTCAGTCGAACTATAACTCGCATTCTTGTAGTTTCACCTTCAGTTATACAGTACAGTTCTGTATATATACAACTTTAACCTTCAACCATTTTCAATACACAATGTCCATAAAGGTTCAGTTGTCTAGGCAGTGAGCTTCAGTTTTTGTAAGAATTTCCAACTATACTGTACATCTACTGTTTATATACAAAGGTTCTACATTGGTTTATTTTCATGGTTGGCATAAACAGTTGACACAGCAGTCATGAGCATTTTATTGGCACTTGTCTTATTAATAAATATGTCACTCAAATGTTAGGTCTCTTTGCAATCTTTTTTCTATTACGTTCTACACTTCATAATGTTTTGTAATATTATGTCTTCTGAGAGACATCACTGTAGTTACGTTTGCTGGGACAAAGTTAAGACCAGCCTATGTTAGACCAGTTTAGTATTATCCTTCATCACTGTGAGATACAAGACTGCATTTATACTTAACCACTGAGGACTGACTGGGTTCTTCTCCAAACAGCTTGTGGTAGATAATAAATGAGCTTTTATGTAACAAATGAAGTGAGTTTATAAAATGAGCATAACTATGAAAAATAATTATTGCCTCAATCTAAACCTAAACAAGGGGAGAAAGTGTGATATCTTTACCCTTATTTTGGAAGAATCTTTATCCGACAATCATTTTTACAGTCAACGGAAGAAAACATTGTGCAATGACATAAAGACATGAATCTAGAAAGAGCTTTAATCTGGCCAGCAGACAGAGCCTTTAAATGTGAAGAATATAAAATAAAGTTGAACCTATAATGTACAGTGGTTGAGTTGACCAATCTTATAGCCGGTCAACACAGTGAGCTGAATAAACCTTAATGAAGTGGATGATATCTTACTCCAAGTCATTGTAAGAACAGTCTGTGCTTTAAACGTCCATTCAGCAGAGGAGGCCAGTACAATACAGTATAAGATTTGGAATGAATTACTGAAGACAATACTGTACAGCAATAACAAACCAACTTTTCAACTACCTGCCATGTCAAATATTCTGTCTCACTGGCTGGATATGACAAGAGAATGGGTCTTCACATGATTTCAGATATGGTTTGAGTTTACATCTGGCCTCAGATAGAATGTTGTCTTCACTTTGCTCCATAGAAAATATTGAATGAATTTTCTTCGGGTCAGCAAAAAAAGAAGAAAAAAAAGGGGGCTGAACTTTCTACTCGTCCCTATCAGAAATACTGTACCTTCATACAAACTATTTACTTGCCAGCAGAACTTGAGTAATACATCAATACATGAAACAGATGAAATTTTTCATATTCATGTAATATTTGGTTGAATTAGATGTAGACAGTATGTACTTTGACATACCAGTAATTGGCTGAGTATCAAGTAATTGCCGTATGTTTTTCAAACATCAAGCATTGATACTTTCAGTACAACTGCACCTATAGATGGACAATTATAAATTATTGGTAGAAAAATATGACCATCTTTTATTCAGTTTACAATGTTAGTCACTAGAGAACTTGTCATCAACTATTGTGTTCTTTTACTTCACTTCTTTCCTGCACGGGGGGAGGAGCGAGCCTTAATGCGCGCTTGTAGGGTCAGTAGCAGACCTGCCAACACGTCATGGTTGTGTAATTTCTTGCCAAAAATGAGGCGGCGAACAGAGTCATCGTAAGTCAAGAGGGCAACCATGTTTTGTAGAAGGAAACCTTGGCAGTACTCAAGCAGTTGTACAGCATTGTACACCTGTGGGAAATGTAAAATTATTTCAATATTGTGAAAAAATAAAATGAAATACACCAGTGTAAAATGTTTATTTCAGCAACCTGAATACAATGTCCCCAGTTGTACTAACACAATAACTGACCTGTATACAACTTCTCAAGTTGTACTAACACAACAAGTGGTTTGTAAGATGTGGGCTTAAAACTATTCCTGTGATATTCACTGAACTGTGATATGAAAGTCATCTCCACCTCATGGTGTACTACAGTACATCACGACCTCTGAACTACAACACTACCTTTGGTGTTACTGTGTTTTGTTGTTAAGAAAACCAATAAAACATGGATAATTATGAGAGTACAGTACAGGCCAGTGATGCCTAATTTGTAGCTATAACAACCAGAGTGTTACACCTGTAATTCTTCTACAACATAACTACCTGAGATTTTATGTTTGTCACTTTGCTGAGAAAATGGAAAGAAAAATTTATCAACATTTACACCATTTATTCCATCATGCTCTTATTTGTTATACCAAAGTCCCATAGACTTACCTTAGCATGAATATACATAGACACGACATTATCAAGGTGGACAAGTTTTGAACAACGGGACTCGCAGTAACGAAGGAGAGAATCCAACTGGAAGAAATTAGCTGCTGCCATTAACTCCAGCACATCTCCAGCTTCTACCTCAAGATTCTCACATCCTCCCTTGTAGAGACTCTGCATCACCAGCTACAGGAGAAATATATCAAGTTTATAAGTGTATAATATTTCTGTGATCACCTGTGGAGTCTCTATCAGTGAGTAACCTCTACAAGTTGGGGGGAAGAAATCCATGTTTTTCAGTCATCAACAACATTACTTGTGAAAAGATTTATTACAATATTAATATGTAACCAAAATCATGACCATTCAGAAAATTATCATACATAATTTATGTCTAATCTAAAAGAAAAATATCAATAATTTCAGTCATTGTCACCTCAAAAATTTTAATGGATAAACTGTATACAGTGGGGTATGCTATAACGAACGGATCCTACTACGAATATTCCTATAACGAACGGTTTTACCTATAAAATTGAGAATGCTATAACGAACGCAACTCCTACAACGAACGCGGATGAATACCCGACTATTTCGCCTGGCGCATGAATATTGTTGTACCGCGACCCACAACAAGAGCGTCAGGCGCCATCTTTGTCTCATTGTGTAGCCAGTGCACCACTGTTATTGTTGAAATTTCGTCTTTTGATGTGGAAATTCGCGTTATTTGTATAACTATTTTGTTATACAAGAATACAATTGTAACAATGAGTCGTCCAAAGCGAGTGAGAAAGCTAATAACCCTTGAAACTAAGAAAGAAATCATAAAGAAATGTGAGGATGGAACAAGCATTGCGAAACTTAGTGATGAATATGGGATGGCTAAATCGACTATATGTACGATTTTGAAGAATAAAGAGGAGTTAAAAACTGTGCAAGTGGCTAAGGGAATCTTTAGACTTAGCAAAGCAAAGTGTAATGTGATTGAAGAGATGGAAAATTTACTCTTAGTGTGGATAAAGGAGAAAGAAATGGCAGGTGGTAACATTAGTGAAGCTATAATTTGTGAGAAGGCTAAACAATTGTTTGAGGACCTTAAAGCCAAGACTCCCAGTGGAAGTGATAGTGATGTGCCAGTGTTTAGGGGTACCTGCATGCTGAACAACACTAAGGTAAGATAAAGTACCGTATTTTTTACATTTTCCACAGAATTTTTTGAGTGTTAAGTGGTTGTATTTGGGGGCCTGGAACGGATTAATCCTATAACGAACGAATGCTATAACGAACGAGGTTCTGGAACCAATTACGTTCGTTATAGCATACCCCACTGTATACATAATTTAGTTCTCATCTGAAAGAAAAACATTTCAGTGTACGTTACCTCAAAAATGTCGTATCTTATATCGTGGATCTGGACAATAGGTGGATTTCCTTCACAGAATTTTGAGCTCAACATTTGCTTGAATCTTGAAGAGGCATTTACTAGAATAATCTTGTGAGCATAAAACACACGACCTTCAACGCGAAACTGGACATCAGAGAGTTCTGGATTGTTGACAAACTTTGGATCAATCCGAGCTCCGCCTGATATTGTGGTGTCACGGATCTCCTTAATTGGTTCTTTACCGTAGCAAGATGAAAATATGTCTGCCAGTAGGAGAGATGTGCCCTCATTCTGTTGATGACATAAAGAATCATTAAAACTGAACAAATTACTGAAATAAGGTTTTGTATAATATTGAATTAGCTGCTATTAACTTCATAAAATGGTTAACATTAAAGTACTGTGTCCCCTTAAAAGTCCTTTTTATTCACTCAAATTGTGGAGTTAATAAACTCTTCAAAAATCTGTGGTTAACTGGATCAATAGTTTCTTGCTGACAAGCCAATGCTTTATGCTTGATTTATCTAAAGACATGTGGCATTCAGCAGTTCTGTCAAGGATCAGTAAAGTGTTAACACCCATAAATGGCTACACCCATTGACATCCATCTGGTTGCCTTAGAAGATATTTGTACCAGCCAAGTCCCCTGTGGTTGACCAATTATGTAAAGCCATTTTGAGAGGAAGCTTAATATTGTAATGTGTACCAAAAATTCATCTTTACACACAGACTTACATCTCCACATCTGACACACTGAGACTGACTAATGCATAAATACTCTTAATATTGAGGCACTATATCTGTGGGATAAAATATCATGATTTAGTGTGAACGTATATAGTGGTAGAGTAACACTGTACACTAAGAGATATATCTTTAAAACTCACCTTGCTGTATCTGAAGATAGTGAAGAGGAGTGGCAAGCATTCATCCACAAACTGAGCAGAGTAATCATCTGGCCAGACCTGCAGGAAATCTTGCAGCAACTGGTCAATAATGGACTCCAGGCGATGTTCGTGTGCTGTTGCCAATGTGTGCATCCAACAGTGTAAAGTCCAAGGAACTCCCAAGTTCCGTAAATCCAGAGTCATTTCTGAAGATAAATTTATTGAAATACTATAATACATTTAATAATGAACTGGTAAGAAGGTTTGAAAGAAGTTCACAAAACTATAAAATTAATATGTTACAGAATTTACATTAATATGCATATTATTCTACATATTATGTACAGAAGTGCCCACTGTATTTTTATACATCTACAGTATCTATTATCTTGGCTCCACTTTTATATCACCACTTACGGACATCAACTAACAAACATACCAAGATGTCCTGATTCAGCCGAGTGATACATTGCCTCCTGAAGTGTCTTAATTTGTTGCTTGGTCAACTTCACCACTTGAGAGGAGTCAGAGGAAGCCACACTTCCCCTTCCTACGGGGTCGTCTATGATACACATCTGGCGTCCGGGTCGTCGATCTCGGTCACAAGTGTTGCCGTTTGCACCTTCTGCCAGAATCTCCTCCAGTGACAACACTTCTCTAGCTGATGCATGCTGTACAGGGAAGTTTAGCATTGATAGAGAACTTTCTAAAAATATATTCCTCATTGATGGATGAAAAAAGTTATATTTAGAATATTACTTATATGCTGATGACAATAGGTGAGTCAACAGTTTGAACAGACACACTGTCTGACCTGTTGGTAAGCTGAAAAAAGGTGAAAACGATATTTCAAATCAAAATCAAATCGAAGCAGAGCTCTTGTACCTGAGGTTGTGACAAAAGCTTGTGCAAGATTGACTTTTGTCCATGAGCTGCAGCAACAGCAATAGCAGCATAACAGCCACGTTGAGCAGCACCGGAGTAACAGAGGGAGTCCTTCATAAGTGTTGAGAGGTAGGGGTTGGCGCCGTATGACAAGAGGAGCGCCATCATGTCTGAGTGACCAGCGGCAGCAGCAACCTATATAGAGTGAGTATTATCAATTATTGTCAGAGCTTATACAACAGTTTTTACAGTGTATTGTACTTATAATTCTTCTTATGAACTTTTAATAATATCCCAAAACTAGAAAGAATATTGTTAGTCTCAAATCTTAAAAAAATAATTATTACACATGACAGCTTGTACTGACCTGGAGCGGCGTCTCAGTACACTTCTCCTCAGCAAGTCTCGCTCCACCTTCTACATTACCATTCTTCTCTAGTAAAGTTTTGGCAATATTGATATGACCGTGTATAGCAGCATAAGTTAAGGCCGTCCAGTGTTGGGTCTCTGGGTTGGCCATGAGGTAAGCAGGACCAGTTGGAGGTGTTTCAGCATCAACATCAGCACCAGCATCTAGCAACATGTTCACCATGGGCTCATCACCACGAATACAAGCCAACATCAGTGGGGTCAGTCCATACTCATTCACGGTATTAACCTGAGATTAACAAATGCGATCAGCCATTAGAGAACATTTATTCTTTATCTAAGTTTTAGCTTTATACATTGATATGTCCACCTTAAGTTTGTGAACAGTGTTAGGTAAGACTCAGTCACACTTGAGATTCAAAATATAGAGAAAATAATACTGTACTGTATGTGGAGGAAGAACTTATTGTTTACAGTGCATCATTGTACAGTGTAGTTAAGTAATGCACAGTACTGTACCCAACACAAAGGTTCACTACAGTTACTAAAATATATTAATTAACAAGTGAAGATGAAAGAACTGTAAAAATTGGTGTTTTATCAGTAAGGGACAGGAGAGTAAAGGCAGCAATAGTGAGATAAGGTTAGATATGGATGCAGCATACAACCATTGAAGAATATTTTATGTGGGACTGGTCTTAAAGTAAGAACTTAGTTCTCGTGTTTGGAAATGCATTTTTATTTATCAGTATTGTTTGAAGAAAAGCCTAATATACTGTACTGTATTACTATACAATTACTTTTGTAGCTGGCAGCAGCTGTAGAGCATGAGGCACTAAGTCAGTTCTGCCACACGACAACATCTTGAAGGCGAGGTCAACCTTGAATTTCTTTGCACACTCCATTTCATCAAGTTGCCGCCGAGGACACATTAGTTCCTCGTACCTGAAGTTTAGGATAAAAAACAAAAATGAGTTTATGACATAAGTCTTTAATGGAACATTTTATCATTCTATATATTGTGCAGCAACTTATATTATTAATATATATATATATATATATATATATATATATATATATATATATATATATATATATATATATATATATATATATATATATATATATATATATATATATATATATATATATATATATATATATATATATATATATATATATATATATATATATATATATATATATATATATATATACCGGTATACAGTATATATATAGTACAGTACAGATATTTTTTAATTTATTAAGCCCATTTTTTATTGAAGAAAGAGCTCAGAAGTGACTCACTATCCAAGCAACTACCTACTCCATCGGTCCATCAAGATAATTCACTTATAAAAGTAGTTAATGAAAAAAGCAGAATGTCCAATACTAGCCCATACATAGCCAGTACAGTAATTGCCAACAGTCAGAACAAAGAACTAACTAACCACCCGACCAGCTGGTAAGCTGACAAGTACTGTAATGAAGAGAAAAAGAAGGCTTACCCAATCATCCTCACTGGACAATCCACCCCAGGAAGCAGAAGTCTGGCTGCTTGCATCACATCGTCCTTGTCGACAACAGTAGAGTGTCTGTGCTCAGTGTGGGCAGTGGCCACTCTTACCCACTCCAGGAGAGGTGGCAGTACAATGTATGGTCGCTCATACACTAGTTCTTGAATTGGTGCTCTTGAAGCATGTTCAGCGTGTTCTAACTGACTACATCTCATGAAGTAGAAGAGAGCATGTAGAGCAGATGGTCCCCAAGTTACCTGTTACATGACACAATGATTATGAATTATCAGTATATTTCTAGCAGGTTCAAAGTACTGTACACGGGTGTTCGACAAAAGTTATTTTTTTTCAACTTTTACAAGCATCTATTAGATACATTAATGCAGGAAAGAACTAAATATTGGTGTTTAAAAGAAAAGGGCAGCATCGGTGTAATGTAACTATGAATGGAAAAGAGCTGGAAACTGTGAATAAATTCCAGTATTTAGGAATACAAGTTACTGTTCAGGAAAATGAATACTACAATGAAAAATATGAAGTTAACAAGAGGAGGAAAACCAGTGTGCAGAGTTTGAGGTAAATGTGTGCAAAGGCAGTGGCAGACTGGGCACTTTCCTCCAAACATGTTGCTTGTTTTCTGGCTGCTGGCCTGATGGCCCAGCAAGCAGCAGGATTTGGGCTGTTGCGAAAAATGGACAATGGTTTGGCGGTGAGCTTTGCTGGCTGGGTTAGTGCTCAAATTAGGCGTTGATTATTATTCAAGTAAAAATTGAAATAAATCACGAAACAATAATATTTTAAAATATTGTAGTGGATTCCTCCCCTACAAGCACAGAACCTTCTCGAATCCCCCAGCCTACGCCTCCAGCGCCGCCCACGGAGCGGGGGTCAACTATCTACCCACGCCTACCCCCGCCTTATAAGACCTGAACTCGTGGTGACCTACCGCTCTTTCTACCTACACCAACCAACACCCCCCTCCGCTGCTGCCTGGTGGCCCTCGCTCCCGCCGGCGAGCATGGCGACCCACAAGCTGGTCCTCTTCTGAACACCCTCACCAACCAGCTCTCTCTACATCACGCTTGTAACCACGCTGCCACTTCCCAGCACCAAGCTGCACTGTACATCCAATACAATATGTATACAGAGAGCACATTGTGAGTTTCATTTCTCCATCCCATCCTGAGTGTGAACCAAATATAACACAACCCCACAAATGGTGACCCCCGGAGAATCCCACTCACACAGGATGGAGGAGAAACTGATCACTCTCCAAGTCTTCAAGCAACATGGAAGACTGGCTTACCCACGCAGAGGCAGCTCTCATCAGCTCTACAGCTACTGTCTCTACACCGCAGGTTAGACTCCCTAGAGCAGCTCTGCTACTCTAAGCAGACAGCCGATCCTCTTCCTGCCCCAAGCACCACGTCCTACCGACCCCAACACACCCGTCCTGCCTCAGACGCCGCCCCCGGCCCAGCAGTACCCTCTGCCGCTCCTCCTGACGCGGACCCAGACACCCCTACAAATGGTGACCCCGGAGTGACCACTCACACAGGATGGAGGAGAAACTGATCACTCTCCCAGTCTTCAAGCAACATGGAAGACTGGCTTACCCACGCAGAGGCAGCTCTCATCGGCTCTACAACTACTGTCTCTACACTGCAGGTGAGACACCCTAGAGCAGCATTTGTGGGGTTTCGTGATATTTCGTTCACACTCAGGATGGGATGGAGAAAGGAAACTCACAATGTGCTCTCTGTATACATATTGTATTGGATGTACAATGCAGCTTGGTGCTGGGAAGGCAGCATGGTTACAAGCGTTGAGTAGAGAGAGCTGGTTGGTGAGGGTGCTCAGAGGAGGACAGCTTGTGGGTCGCCATGCTCGCCGGCGGGAGCGAGGGCCGCCAGGCAGGCGGAGGAGGAGCGAGGGCCGCCAGGCAGCGGCGGAGGAGCGAGGGCCGCTAGGCAGGCGGAGGAGGAGCGAGGGCCGCCAGGCAGCGGCGGAGGAGCGAGGGCCGCCAGGCAGCGGCGGAGGAGATGGTGTTGCTTGCTGGTTGGTGTAGGTAGAAAAGAGAGAGGTCACCACGAGGTCAGGTCTTATATAGCGGAGGTAGGCGTGGCTTAATAGTCGACCTCCGTCATGTAAGGCGGCGCTGGTTGACCTAGACCACGAGGCACACACTGGGGAATTTGCGGGGTCGGCTACTCAGCGACAAACAGCGTTTGTATGGGAGGTATCCACTACAGTACTCCCCCCTTCCCTCCAGGCAGTGTAGGAGACTTGTTGTCTGCAGGGTTGCATGGCACATGTGAGGCAGAACGGGCGGTGCATGCCACATGTGAACCAGAACGGCAAAGGCGTGGATGAGCTGGCCGCTAGAGGAGACAACTGTCTAGATACACAATATCTGTGGGAGTAGAGAGGGAGAAAAAGGGTGTGTGGAGGCGATGAATGTTGTGCTTCCCTCACAGCAGGTACAGAGTCGTCAGATGCGCCTGCTAGGGTGTGTGGGCCTGGGTCAGGAGCAGGGGCTGCGTGAGCAGGAGCGGATGAGAGTCCGTGACAGCAGCAGGGTGCATGACAGCAGCAGGGTGCACGACAGCAGCAGGGTGCACGACAGTAGCAGGGAGTACCTGAGGGAGAAAAGAGGGGTGTGTGGGTCCACACTCAGGCGCATGGGCCGCATCGGGAGCAGGGGCTGCATCAGGAGGAGCGGCAGTGGGTACTACTGGGCCGGGGGCGGCGTCTGAGGCAGGACGGGTGTGTTGGGGTCGGTAGGACGTGGTGCTTGGGGCAGGAAGAGGAGCGGCTGTCTGCTTAGAGTAGCAGAGCTGCTCTAGGGTGTCTAACCTGCGGTGTAGAGACAGTAGTTGTAGAGCCGATGAGAGCTGCCTCTGCGTGGGTAAGCCAGTCTTCCATGTTGCTTGAAGACTGGGAGAGTGATCAGTTTCTCCTCCATCCTGTGTGAGTGGTCACTCCGGGGTCACCATTTGTAGGGTACGTGATGTTTGGTTCACACTCAGGATGGGATGGAGAAAGGAAACTCACAATGTGCTCTCTGTATACATATTGTATTGGATGTACAGTGCAGCTTGGTGCTGGGAAGTGGCAGCGTGGTTACAAGCGTGATGTAGAGAGAACTGGTTGGTGAGGATGCTCAGAGGAGGACCAGCTTGTGGGTCGCCATGCTCGGCGGCGGGAGTGAGAGCCGCCAGGCAGCAGCGGAGGATGAGGTGTTGCTTGCTGGTTGGTGTAGGTCGAAAGAGACTGGTCACCACGAGGTCAGGTCTTATATAGCAGAGGTAGGCGTGGCTTAATAGTCGACCTCCGTCATGTAAGGCGGCGCTGGTTGACCTAGACCACGAGGCATACACTCGGGAATTCGTGGGGTCGGCTACTCAGCGACAAACAGCGTTTGTAGGGGAGGAATCCACTACAATATAACACATAAAAACGGTGACATGTTTCTAATTATTCATCACTTTAAAACTTCCTTAGTTTTATTAAATCATTACTCAGGGTCGTCTTTGACCAGCCAGCTGCTGCCACTTTTAAAGAAACTTCACGACTCATCCATTGTCTTTTCTTTAACTTTTGCAGCAATTGAAGAACTATAGCACAATCCTGCAAGGCCTCAACCGCAATAATGGGATTCATGGCAAACTTGTCTAGACGCTTTGTTGTTGTTTTCGTTGCGTTGGGCAGATGCACCAACAAAACATCCCAGTGTGATGCAAATGTCTCTTTGTTTTGTTGGCTGAACCATGTTTGCCAAATATTGTTGGGAGGAAAAGTGCTCAATGTGCCGCTGCCTTAAGGCAAGTGATTGAAGAACTACTTGTTCTAACTCTTACTTACAAAGACGGTGTGGATAAGTGGTTGATCAGGGCTATATAGTAGGGAAGGAACACTTGAGAAACAATGAGGTAGTTGAGAGATGTGAAAGAGTAATTAATGAAGATATTGGTTGGAAGAATGTGACTGTTGGAGAAGTGTCTGGAGAGGTGATGATGATGATGATGATGATGATGATGATGATGATGATGATGATGATGATGATGATGGTGGAGGTGATAGCAGTGATGATGATGATGATGGTGAAGATGATGATCATTATGATGTTAATGAATATGGTGGTCGTGATGTAGGCACAAGACGGATTGGTAAGGAAAATTTATAACATTTACTCACTTTCACTGCTCAGTTGAGAACACGAGAGCAAAGGAAAGACACAAAGTTACATATGGATGAATTATGGTAAAGTGTATCATAGTAACAGATAACCCGAACACATATGATCGCTTAATTTAGTTAAGTCCAGTGATATATGAAGCGTTCATCAAGGTTTTGGCTGAGTGATGTCATGATTAATAAACACAACCATTATTTTTACTTAACAGATCAATTTTTTGTTAAGATCACATATTTGTTGGGTGTTATAAGATCCTGGGTCTTACCTGAGCACGTGTGGGAGAGTTGCTGTTGGCTGCGCGGTGGTGGTGTGGGGCCACCCGACTCAACAGCTCACTCAGTTCAGCCAAGGAGCCAACACAAGTTGTCAACAGTGACTGTTCCAACGTCTGGTTAACAGGAAAATTATATACTACACTGTACTATTGTAACTATTCATCATATCTTTCTGTTACCTATAGGATAAGTTAACAAGTCTACTGATAACGAGCCAATCAGTGGCAAAAAGGATAAAAGTATAAATGTAAAAGTATATTCAGTATGTACGTTACTTTAACTTCAATATTAAATTAATAGTTGTAAAAAAAATTAAGGTCAACATTATGTAATACTGTATTACTGTACTGTACTGTATATAAAAACTAACTCTAAAAGACAAAAAAAGGACAATACTGTATTGCAGTACTGTACTAAAAATGTAAACTAAGATATTGTCTGATGAAAACAGCATAAAATAACAAATTATATTGCAAAAAAATTATAAGATAATCATCATAATCACCTTGGTGCTCCTGGAGTGCTCCTCGGGGGTGAGGGTCACACTCGATGAACACCTTGAGGACTGGGGACCACTGCCACTGTTTCCTGAACCTCCACTTCCTATTCCATCACTTCCTCCAGATGCTGTAGCAGAGACTCCAGTGCCTCCTGTAGCCCCTCCAGACCCAGAACTGCCTCCACTGCCTCTACTGGCACCCGTAGAGGAGTTGCTCACGGATGTAGCCTCAATACTGCCTGTACTTGCCCAACGTGGCAGACACAATGCTCCTGAGTCAACAAGATAATTTTATAGAATGCAAATATAGTATTACGATGCAGTGTAATAGTTACTAAATTTGTCACACTAAAAGCATAAACATATATAATAAATTATGCAGACAATTATCATGAAGTGATATACAGTACTGTACAAAAATCTTGTGAAATTATCTTAGACTTTAACACAAAATAATGACGTAAGAGGAGCTGGATGAGGAAAGTCATGGTGTTGCAAACTTGCATAAATTGAGATGTGGCAATGTCCACTACTGTATAGTAAATATAATACAGTATAATTGTCAAAAATGTAATAGATAAAATGGAATGAAACATGTGCCATAAAGATATAAATCTGCCACAGTAATAAATAAGTATTCACACTAATTCAAGATAGGTAACAGTTATTAGAGACCCAAAGACAATATTGTACTGTACCTGTTGCAGTTCTGCCAGCATTGAGGTGAGCATACGGCTGTAAGAGGCCCCACAGGTCCCCGTTGTTGGCAATAGCAAGTTCAAGGACACTGGCAGTAAGCATGTGGTCTTCCTCTGCTGGGAGACACTGTAATACCATCTCTTCTAATAGGTTCTCCATACCTGCGGTCAGATATACTGCAGCGTACCTGAAGGGCAAATATTGACATTAAGTTACCAGTGCCAATGACTATTTCACAATTAAGTCAGCAATAAATATGGTGAACAACGGCTTCACTAAATATCGTGCATCATCATTTATCTTCATTCTTAATGAAACACTGATACTGTACTGTACAGTATTTGTCTTTTAACTCTGTCGTCACTTTAAAGTTCATTAAAGTACTGCAAGATACATAAAAATTACATTCAGTGTTTATATACCTATAGAGAAGATTGCATTATGTTGCATATTATATTACAATTCTATTATGTGATACAAATATAGTAAACAATTTGAACACATGATGAATAACTAATGCATGTTCATTACTGGTACTGTACAACAATAATTAGGTCACCATTTTTTTTCTAAGTTTTTCATGAGCCAGATTTCTCCTATAATATCCTAGTTTAGTGGATAAAACCTGAGCGAGGAAGAACAATACAGTACTTACTCGTGGATGAACTTGCCAATCCGAACATCACACATCCACCTCATGAAGCGACCCACTGAGAGGTTGAGCCCGGCCCGAGCACTCTTCGATTGTCGCAGTTGGTCCCCGCACACTGTGTACATTGCGGCCGCTCTCAGACAAGCCTGCAACACAACAAATACTATATGACCAACCCCGTAAAACACCTGACCTACCTGAAGGCCACCATAACTAGAGGCAGCCATAATGAGGGAAAGAGGCTTATGACCTGTGTCGGATCCCTCCATTGTCCTTGATAATTTTGTCCAGGGCTACTTTGAAACTCAGAACTATTGTCACTTCCAAGGTTTCAGCTGGTAGACTGTACTGATTATATTGTTCACTACAGTACTTACAATAATCATTTAACTGAGACAAAAAGCACATCACCTATCTGACTATGAATTAAGATAAAGAGAACAATAAAGTTTACCTTTATGCAAGAGTCAGCCAGTGCTGGGGAGAGAACAATCTTGAGGGCTGAAGACACTTCTTGTTTACTGCACATTGCCAGCGGTCTGGTGAGCCTCTGGGCCTCTCGAGCCACTCTCACCAGTGCTCGCTGCAGCAGGTAGGAGAGTCTTGGTACAGCCTCCATTGATACTCTATCCAACTGCTCTCTGACACGACCCTGTTGCACTACTCTCAGAACATCATGGTTACTCCAGGGCAGCTGCTGCAGTTCAACCAATCTGCATAAAATAGATTATGAAAAGGTGAGTACTGCATTACAGGGAAGACATCTTGGAGCCACAGTGCTGCCTGACACCAAGTTTCTTACCACCTCCCTGTCCACTTCTCTTACTGAATTTCCTCCTCCTATACTTATACATGTATTCTCTTTGTCCTCATGTTCCAGTCAATTAGCCTTAATTTATGCTCTCTATGCTTCATTTATATAATTTATTTTTCTTTTTGCTGTTGATGCAACACCACTGAACCTAATAATGTACTGCTTATTATGGAAACAAGCAAGGAATACTGTAGCTTATTATGTTAATATGGAAAACTAAGACCAACAAACATTCAATTAGAAAAGTAATTAAAACAGTTTCCACTTCAATTGTTTCTTTGCATAAATAATTGAAGCATGTAGCATAAGTATATTCACACAACAACTATCACAGTTAAGGAGGCTACTCCAGTATTGTTCTTCATGTTACCTGTTATGACAAGTTATGGAAGGTACAGTACTGTACTTCATGTTACCTGTTATGACAAGTTATGGAAGGTACTGTTATTGCATGTTACCTGTTATGACAAGTTATGGAAGGTACTGTACTTCATGTTACCTGTTATGGCAAGTTATGGAAGGTACTGTACTTCATGTTACCTGTTATGGCAAGTTATGGAAGGTAATGTTACTGCATGTTACCTGTTATGACAAGTTATGGAAGGTAATGTTACTGCATGTTACCTGTTATGACAAGTTATGGAAGGTAATGTTACTGCATGTTACCTGTTATGGGAGTCGACCCAGACAAACTCGTCAGCAGCTGTAACATTGGTATTGATGGTCTCTAAGGACGAGTGTCGCATCAACCTCCGGACTGGCTCTCCTTCAGACCCAGACATGGAGGAATAGGTTGAGGTCGAGTAGCTGGTTCTCGATCCCTGGGAGCGCATGGTCAGCTGCTCAATGGCTTGTTTGATGTCTTCAAGTCCACTGGCACTCTCAAGGGTGAAGGACAGATCATCCTGGAACAAGGTTGACCTTAAAGATGAGGGAGTAATAACCAAATACTTTTATTTAATAATAAAATTGTTATCAATGTTAATTTTTCCACAGATAAACATTGATGGTAATAAAAAACATCAAATAGCTAATATGTTTCATAATGTTGCTTACTCTGAATGTTTTTACCCTGTATCTTACTGTATATGTGATGAACTCACAATAAAATATACCAAAGATGGATTTATTCATACTGTAAAGTGTCAATGACTTTACCTTGGAGGGTGTTGCCCTGTGTCGTGGCCACTGTTGGCCACGTCTGCCTGAACCTGCACCTTTGTACCCAGCACCAACTGAAGTGACGGCAGCAGAGAGTCGCTCATCCTCTGGCACTACCTTTAAGTTGGACCTCAGGTGGTCATGCCGGGGAAGCGAGTCGATTGGAGGGGAGGAGGAGGTGTGACCATCTGACATGGAAGCATGGCCAGATGACCTGTTTTCATCAGATGACGAGCCTCCGCCATAGGAGTCTTGCCGTCGCTGAGAGTGAATTATTAATTTATTAAACAAACTGTTGAAAAATAATGATTGGATAAATGAATAATAATAATGATTAAGTACTGTAATTCACATTTTTTCAATTATTATCAATTTATTGATATATTTATACAGGTATATAAAAATAAAATGGTCTGCTAATAAACACAGCACACTATTATAAAAAAAATAGTTAATAAATACAGTACATACTTATGTGTGCATGAAGAAACACATAACACTTATAATGTACCTGTATGACATGTACAGAAGCTCATTAATGTAAGGAATGAAGTTACCTGTATGACTCTCAGCTCGTCTACTGACAGATGGTGAGGGAAGGAGAGAATATTACGTCTCTTTGACTTAAGTTTGGTGGGCGGTCGTTTACGGTTCATCATGTGGTCACCATCTGAAGAACTCTTACTGAGGGAACCACAGTCCGTGCTCTCTGGGGTCAGCTGGCCGGCAGGGCGTCCCAGGTGGCCCAGGTGAGCACTCAGATGGCTATTCAGGTGGTGCTTGTTTAATTCATTGTAAGTGTCGACGTCGTCGGGTAAAACAGTGAGTGCCATCTTACTTGTGACCTCTGCTAGCTTCTTAAGGTCACAGCCATCGACCAACACCTCCGGGTCACCCTCGTCCTTCTCGGCCGGATAGTCGCGGTATTTGTCGTCCAGGGTGTCATCTGTGCACGGGCTGCTGCTACTGTTGTTGTTACCAGATGAGAAGCTGATGTCTTTTTTCTGTTCAAGGGCATCTATAACCTTCTCAGGGGGGTCATGTGGTAGTCGCTGGCCGTGGGAGGGCGACGACTGCATGTGTAATGCCGTCAGTGGTAGAGGCGAGTAGGTAGAGGCTGGGGGACCTGAGACTGGGTACTTCTCGGGGGTCATCGGGTAGCCACCTTCCCACACGGCGTTAGTACCACTGGTAGTACCCTGAGAGGCGGCGGGTGTGTCTCGCTCTGGATACTGTTGAACGAAATGGCTGCTCACCCCCGCAGGACTCAGTCTGGGAGCGCCAACACCGCCCACAGGGGAACCTTCCAGCTTGGTTAGATCAGGTTTGCCATAGTCGTGCTGAGGGCGGGGGTCGGACATCTTGACAGGTGGGCTAGCCATCCGCTGTGATTCCTGAAGCTTGACGGGTGGGGATGTGACCCTGTGAGGGGAGGCCACCCGCTCCCTGAGGCCGCCACCTCCCCCAGAAGACCCCAGCATCCCGAGGGCCACCCCAGGCGACTGTTGCCGTTGAGCTGGCACTACCTCCCGGCTCTGAGCCTTGTACACCGGGGTGTTGCCGCCATTCTTGCTGGGATAGTCTTGTGGTTTGGTCGGGTAGTCCTGCGGTTTGGTTGGGTAGTCCTGAGTCTTGCTAGAATAGTCTTGTAACTTGCTAGGGTAGTCCTGGGGTTTGCTGGGGTAATCTTGAGGCTTGTGTTGGTAGTAGTCATGGCGGGGGTAGTCTCTCTGGGCCAGGCTGAGTGGTGCCCCTACCAGGCGCTCCCGTGACCCCGCCCGACCCTCACGCCCGCGACCCTGTCAGTTAAGAAAGTCACTAATTATCACCAGTATAATAAAGGTTACCAAAAACACCTGCATTGACCCTGATGATGACAGGTAACACTGCAGCTCACTTCAATGATGTTGATAACTGGAGAAGTAAATTAAACTCAATAGTAAGAAGAGAAATAAAATTTAGGATGTAACACACACACACACACACACACACACACACACACACACACACACACACACACACACACACACACACACACACACACACACACACACACACACACACACACACACAGTACAGTACACCACACCACTGTGTCGTATAAATCCAAAGAAAAAATAATTCCCTATAAGAGGAGTACAATAGTTTACGAGTATCAAGTAAGACAAGACAACACACACCACCACAAATATGAAACATTAACAAGGGTGTACAAAGGATGTGTTTTACTTAATGTATTACAGCCTGAAGGTGTGCCACTCCTTAGTTCAAGACCAGGTGGAGGAGTTCAACTTGAGGCGTGTTAATAAGAAATGGGGTTAACAGCCAGATGATTGTGGTAAGACATTAGTGAAGTGGTAAAAGCAGCGAAGTGTGTTATACATATGTGGTAATATTACTATACAGTACACAGCTTACAGGTAAAGGGACTTGCCAGGTAGGTGTGTGTGTGAGAGAGAGAGAAAGAGAGAGAGCCACAAGTCCACGTCGACGACACTTATGAGGGGGGGGGGGAGTGATAATGTTTCCTTGGTGTTTCCTTATTCCTAAGGACGGGGGTGTAGGTGGCAGAACAGTTGGAGTGTTCTCTTTGTATAGTAGAGGAGGGAGGGAGTAGGTCCAGAGCCAGGCCACAGTTGACACTCTGAACGAGAAAATCTTCTTCTCCATTGTGTATAAAACCAGCACGAAATATAATCCTCGCGAGCTGAAGCCAAGAGACGTGGTGTATGTTGGACTAGAGGAAGAGCTTTAAACTTATGGCAGAGTAACACAGCATCACTTGGTTTAATCTTAACCAGCACCTAAGAGTCCATGTGGTCGACCAAACTCTAGTCTGGAAGGTAGAGTGGAGGCTTGGGTACTAGGCCTATGGAACAGTCTACCAGCTCAAGCCATGGAACCAAGGGCAGGGCTGCATAATAGTCCTCAATAACAAGGGGGGGGGGGGTCCTACACAGTCTATCAGCCTCCTTCCTCCACCATGGGCGCCTCTTGTTGAGATGGTCGACAAGTAAATCAGGTAAAATTGGTCCTGTGTTCAGATTACAGATTATAACATCAACAACAACGTCAAAAACAAGAACAGCAACACATCAAGATACGCCGTAACGCACCGACAACTTCACAAGGTCAACGTCTTTCTGTATACGACGCACACGACGACACATGACGCACGACTGACCCGAGCATTGACGCATTACTACCAGGAGGTTCAGGGTTATGAGCTGACCAGAGGCATTCTAGCTAGGGGGGATGGGGAGGGGAGGAAGGACGCACATGTAGAAATACGGATATTGGATCTGTGGTAAGGAGGGGGTGGAGTGGCGTGGCGTAAAGGTAAGGTAAAATAAGGTAAGGTAAGGTAAGGTAAGGTAAGGTAAGGTAAGGTAAGGTAAGGTAAGGTAAGGTAAGGTAAGGTAAGGTAAGGTTAGGTTAGGTTAGGTTAGATTAGATTAGGTTAGGTTATGGTCTCAAAACACACACACACACACACACACACACACACACACACACACACACCTCACCTACCTACTTAACGAGTACCGAAACCTATTTACAATCACCTTTTGGATAAGTGCTTGACCAACAGTAAGTATTAGCAGGATCATTATGTACAAAAATGGTGATGCAGTTACACGTACAGGCAAGCTAATTTACATATACAGGGTGTCACAGAAAAAAATGTATACACACTGCCTTACATGTTTTCGTGCAGATCGCATGAATGTTTTATATTACAAGAGCCACATTGTCTTCACCTGTTGATGTGTGAGGTCTCGTATAAGTGAGGACGATGTTGCATGATATAAACATTCACATGATCATCACGAAAATCTGTAAGGCAGGATGTGTTTTTTGTTTTCTGAGACACGCTGTATGGACATCATTCATCTGCAAATTTCACATATTTGGGACTCTGACGTCAAGGTGTGGTGTGGTGTGGTGTGGTGTGGTGTGCTGTGGTATGCTGTGGTGTGGTGTTAACAAGCAGGTGATGACAGAGCCTGATACACCTATCCTTACTGAACTGTGCACACAATTACTGTACAAGTGAGAGTGTACAAAATTATAGTTAGTGGCAAGAGGGGAGGTAGGGGGTGGTCGTAAAAAGAGGGAGGTAGGGGGTGGTCGAGAGGGAGGTAGTGGTCGAGAGGGGAGGTAGGGGGTGGTCGTAACAAGAGGAGAGGTAGAGGGTGGTCGTAACAGGAGGGAGTAGGGTGGTGAGGGAGGTAGGAGGTAGGGGTGGTCGTAACGTAGGTAGGGGTGGGTAAGAGGGTAGGTGGGTCGTAACAAAAGGAGGTAGGGTCGTAACGTAACAGGAGGAGGGGGTGGTCGTAACAGGAGGAGGTAGGGGTGGTCGTAACAAGAGGGGAGGTAGAGGTAGTCGTAACAGGAGGGGAGGCAGGGGGTGGTCGTGGCATCCTCCCCTCTCTCCCCCCTTCCTTTCCATCACCCTCTCGTAAGAGTGTTCAATGAAAGAGTAACTATAGTGGAGATGATGTCTTATGCTGGACGTAGAGATTTTTATTAAGAGATGCATGGTTAGGTTAGGTTAAAATAACAGTGTGTGTGTGTGTGTGTGTGTGTGTGTGTGTGTGTGTGTGTGTAACTAAAACAAACGTGGATTAACAACTCTTAAGCAAGATTCTTCCTTCAGCCGCCCCCCCAAAAAAAAGAAAAAAAAAAGAAAACAAGTATATGAGCAGTGAACCCTCCATATAACGGACTATAAGGAAGAGGACAATCCGTTATATCGAAATGTATCCGTTAGGTGTACAGGTAGACAGCCCTTACCTGAGGTTGGTCCCTTGTGGGCTGCGTCTTGAGGGCTGGAGCAGACCCGCCCCCTAGGTCTCTCACTGGTGTCTTGCCTAGTTGCTGTTGTTGTTGTTGTTGTGAGTAGGGCGTCAGGTCTCGACTACTACTGCTGCTGCTGCTCTGTGGTGACTGTTGCTGCTGCTGCGTGTAGGGGGTCAAGTCTCTGGTGCTGTTACTGCTGCTGCTACTCTGCGGGGACTGTTGTTGTTGTTGTGTACGGAGCATCACTCCTGCGTCGGCGCTGAGGCGGTGTACATCTCCTGGTCTGTGTGGGGGTAAGGAGAGGACACACTGTTACTACACACTCACAGTCTATTAATAACAACAAAAACAATAACAAAAACAACAATAACAATAACAACAAGAGGTGGTGGAGGGAGGGGGTGATGGTGGTGATGGTGGTGATGATGGTGATGACGGTGGAGGTGTTATATTATGTGTTATGTGTTATGTTGTGTTGTGTTTCCTAGGCCGGGGTGCACCAAGGTAAACAGGCAAGAGTTAAACCTGCTCCGGGTGGTCGAGTTTCCCGATCACCACCAATACCTTACCACACTGTTGTTGTTCTTCGTGCCCCAGTTTCATTACCATCGTCGACAGGTGTAAATTGAAGGTGTTTCCGTCTACCATACACCTGTCAAACACCTGTCGAACACCTGTCATACACCTATCAAACATCTGTCATGCATCTGTCGAACACCTGTCATATACCTGTCAAACACCTGTCGAACACCTGTCATACACCTATTAAACATCTGTCACGCATCTGTCGAACACCTGTCATATACCTATCAAACACCTGTCATAAACCTGTCGAACACCTGCCATACACCTATCAGACATGTCCTACACCTGTCATAGTCTATATATACAACTAGGTTACATTTGGTAAGGTAAGTTAGGTTGGGCTAGGTTAGGTTAGGTTGGGCTAGGTTAGGCTAGGTTGGGTTAACTTAGGTTTTGTGTTAGATTAGGTTAGGTTAGGTTAGGTTAGGTTAGGTTAGGTTAGGTGTTAGATTAGATTAGGTTGTGTTAGGTTAGGGTTTGTGTTAGGTTAGGTTAGGTTAAGTTTTGTGTTCGGTTAGGTTAGGTTAGGTTGGGTTAGGTTAGGTTAGAATAATTCCTCCAAGTTTCCACAAAATCACCTGAAATATTCTTCTATTTAACACAAACTCTCTACTAATTAATTCATTCATAGTCACAACAGCTGAGGGCAAGGTATACTCACGACTCTGTAACCAGCCATAAGAACGACCGTCACACACTAATGCTCATAATTCACGACCTTACCTGCACTTATCTAATTGGGCGACATAGGCACGAAGCATGGCGTTAAATATTCTCGTAAATTATAGTTGATTTTTTTTCTTCATAAGGAGATGGAGACGTAAACGAGGAGAGTTCTGTTATATATCTTGTGGGAACAGAGAAGCAATTAGCCTACGATGATACCACTTAACTTATCTTGTTGCATTACGTCTCTCTCTCTCTCTCTCTCTCTCTCTCTCTCTCTCTCTCTCTCTCTCTCTCTCTCAGTGGTGGCTTGACTGAGGACGAGGTGCATTTCTCAGGTAATATTTCTTAATTAACAAAAGGAACGTAGTAATGATGCTTCACCTGTGCACACACACACACACACACACCGGGAGACTCAGAGGAGCTAACAGACACTGGAGGAGAGAAGAAGTCTGTGAACCAAGGGAGATAAGAGTCAGTTCACAGACACATACCTGAAGGAAAGTCTGCAGCCATAATAAAGACACAACAGACAAAGACAACAGACATAGCCAACAGACACAGCCACTTAACAACAGACAAAGACAAGAGAAACACAACCAACAGAAAATAGACAACAGACACCGACAGACAAAATCAACAGATAGCCAACAAAGATCAAGACACAGACAGACACAGACACCAAGTTACTCTCAGGATTATTCAAGTGACTTGCTGTTCTGAGGGCGGTGGAGGGGGCGAGATGACTATGAGGAAAGACCTGTGTGGGTGAAGTGAGACGAGGTGAGGTGAGGTGAGGTGAGGTGGGGTGGGGTGGGGTGGAGGTGAGGTGGGGTGAGGTGAGGTGGGGGGTGAGGGGTGAGGTGAGGTGGGGGGTGGGGTGGGAGGTGAGGTGGGGTGAGGTGGGGGTGGGGGGGGGTGGGTGGGGTGAGGTGGAGGTGAGGTGGGTGGGGGTGAGGTGGGGTGGGGGGGTGGGGGGGGGGAGGGTGAGAGGGGAGGGGTGGGGTGGGGTGGGTGGGTGGGGTGGAGGTGAGGTGGGGTGGGGGAGTGGGGTGAGGAGGTGGGGGTGTGGGGATGGGGGTGGGGGGTGGGTGGGGTGTGGGTGGGGGTGGGGTGATGGGGTGGGGTGAGAGGGGGTGTGGGGTGAGGTGGGTGGGGTGAGGTGGGGAGGTGAGGTGGGGTGAGGTGGGGGGGGGAGGTGGGGTGGGGTGGGGGTGGGTGAGGTGAGGTGTGAGGTGGGGTGAGGTGGGGTGAGGTGGGGTGAGGTGGGGTGAGGTGGGGTGAGGTGAGTGGGGTGGGGGAGGTGGGGTGGGGTGGAGGTGAGGGGGTGAGGTGGGAGGTGAGGTGGTGGGGTGGGGTGGGGTGGGGAGGGTGTGAGGTGGGGTGTGGGGGTGGGGGGGTGGGGTGGAGGTGAGGTGAGGTGAGGTGATGAGGTGGTGAGGTGGTGGGTGATGGGATGATGGGATGCTGGGTCAGAAACTCCATTAATCATTTGTGTATTCAATTATTTTCAGTATGTGAATGGCTAGCACCTTAACCTAACCTAACCTACCTTAGGACCCAACACACTTTGAGCCTCCACCACCCCACGATCCCCACCCACTAACCTCTCCTCCCCACCCCCTCCTCCCTCCCTCCTCCACCTTCAGCCCTCCCACCCCCTCCCCACCCACACAGCCTTCCCTCCACCTTCTTACTGTCAATACACACTATGACTGGCTGCCACATCTCAGATACGCACAATACATTCTTCTCAATAAATCCAGCTGACATTTTTTTTTGTGAATAAATTTGAATGTTGATTTTTTTTTCTCCATAATTGGGAAGTGAGTCATCGATACTACAACCTCGTATCGACACTGACTCCTACCTGACGTCGACACTATTAGCTAACGTCACAACACTAAGCTAACCCATGACATCACAACCTCTAAGCCAGCCTGTGACATCACCCCACAACAAATTATGGCTAATCTATACAATGAGACTTCTCCAATTTCCCAGGAGAAAATTATTGTAATTAGAACTCACAATATACCCCAAGAGTATACCTGCCCAGCATACTAACGGGTCTACTCCAGCAGCATACTAATTATGACCCAGTAACAATTACAGAACATCTAAAGCGACCTGTGCAGTAAGGGGTCCTGTACACTGCCATCATTTAATATTAACAGATAACTTTTATACTTCATTGTTTATACCCTCCCTCTCTTCCTTAACTTCCTTCCCTCCTTTGCATTTCTTTTATTCCACCTTTCCTTGTCTTCCTCCTACTCTTCCTTCCTTCCTTGTCTTCCTCCTACTCTTCCTTCCTTCCTTGTCTTCCTCCTACTCTTCCTTCCTTCCCCTTTCTATCTTTCTTCTCTTACACCCTTCCTTATCTTCTTCCTTCTCTTGTCTTCCATCCTCCTTTATCTTCCTCCATTGCTCGTCTTCCCTTCCTTGCCTTTCTTGCTTCTCTTCCATACCTTTCTTCTTTCCTTTCCTTGCCTTCTCTCCCATCCTTGCTTTCCCTCATTAGCCTTCCTTTCCCTCCTTCCATCCCCTACTCTCTTTCCTTCCCTCCCTCCCCGTTCCAGGTCGAGAAAGCGCTGATGTAAGAAGATTCGTGAAGAAGAAGAAGAAGAAGACCTGACCATGAACTTCTGAAGGCTGTGTGTCGCCTTTCCGTGTTTATCGTTGTTTGTAGACCTGTACCGTCTAGGGATATAGTTTGTTTACCTGTGTTGTTTATATACATGCTGAACCAGTTGTGAACTTTTACGATGATCTATCTATCTATCTATCTATCTATCTATTTATCTATCTATCTATCTATCTATCTGGTCGCCTTCTGCTTTCTCCAGGGCGTGTGAGACTCCTATACCTATGCCCCGGGGGAGGGGGGTGGAGGGACACAGGTAGGTTGCTCTCTCTTGCTCTCTCTCCCTTTCTCTCACCGGCCATAAAGTACCCTGTCGACTCTCTCTTGTAGGATGCGGGTCCCTTCCTCCCTCCCTTACTACGCCACCCATCCTTCCCTCTACTCTCAACTGGTGTAGGACCCTCCCCCCTCCTCCCCCCACGTAACTTATAACATACAGCAATGACTATGTATATTGTTTGTATACCTGCATTGTCTATATACACGCTGAAGCAATGTAAATTTGTATGGCGATATTAACAGAAAAAATCTATCTATCTATCTATCTATCTATCTATCTATCTATCTATCCATCTATCTATCTATCAATTAACCTACCTAGACCTTTAACTCCCCCCTCTCCCTCCCAGCACTATAGAGACGCGCCTATAAGACTCGCCACAGCTATTATACTCGCTCGTGACAGAGGCTTATATGCTGTACCTTCAGAGAGAGACAGCCACAGCTTCCCTTACAACCCGTCGTCATAACCTTACCTACAACCCCTCCTACAATCTTACCTACAACCTCTCCTACCTCATCTACAACCCCTCACTTAACCTCATCTACAACCCCTCCTATAACCTCACCCTCACAACCTGTCGGGTGTTGGGTCATAAAACAAGGAGGTTCTCACGCCGCGTTTATTGTCAACGATGGTATCAGGTAATGGTGTAGCAGAGGAGGGTCACCAAGTCATCACCATCATCTCACCATCACCTCGTCGCCTCACCAGCATCTCACATCATCATCACCATCACTTCGTCTCATCACCATCACCTCGTCTCATCACCAGCATCTCACATTATCACCATCACCTTGTCTCATCACCATCACTTCGTCTCATCACCATCACCTCGTCTCATCACCATCACCTCGTCTTATCATCATTTCACATCATCATCACATCACTTGGTCACCATCATCACCAATAACAAGGGTCCTGTGTCGTAGTGAGGGAACAAGACACCCTGGGGCCTGGGAATGAAGTGCTCAGCAGGGGTGACGTAGACAATTTCCCGGGCGGTAGGTGGAGGGAGGGAACCAGTTGTAACTCCTTCCCTCCCACACATGTCACTGCTCGAGATGTACCACCAAGGTCAAGGTTTTACCACACCATTTACGACTTGATTCCATCCAACGTGATCAAGTTAGGCTGGGAAATTTGCCGCCATTGTCTGCACGAGTAAACAGGGTGTCCCAGAAAAATGTATACACACGCGTTAATGTTTGTATTGTAACAGCAACATTGACCTCACGCGATCTCTAATAATATCTGAATACATTTTTTTAAGACACCTCATAATAGTTGAGTTACTCTTATAATGAACATCCTCCCTGTTGTGGTAATGGATTTAAGACGGAGCGTGATGTATGGAAGGACCTTTGGGAAGCTTTTGTCTTGACGGTGAGTGGGAGGTGGAGAGTCTGGCATGAGGTTAGTAGCTACGGGAGACTGCAGCCTTCCTTAGATAGATAGATGGATAATCAGTAAAATCGTCATACAAGTTTACATTGATTCACCCTGTACTAGATAAAGACAGTTCAGATATACAATGTACAGTTGGTGCCCCGTCACGGAATGAATCTCCGAACTGACTTACCCTGATTGTCTCAACTCATTCTGGTTCGATGCTGCTTCATTTGGGGCGGGAGCCAACTTTTGACCCCGACTGTAAATCCACCCAAAAGAGTCCTGTCAGTTCTCTCTCCCATCCATGAACCCTGAGACTCGTGAACCTGTGAATCCGAGACATCACACAGCGTTAGGTCCATAGATGGTGTACAGTGGGATGTCTCGGGTTCACAGGTTCATGAGTCTCGGGGTTCATGGATGGGAGGGAGGACTGACAGGTAAACAGAGTCACTTGTGGTGTGAGAGAGAGAGGGTGAGGCAGGGCGATCAACTAGCACCAGTGACTGCACACGTTGACGCTGATTGTTACGGATGACTGTATGTCGTAGTAATTTTGTCTTTATGAGAGGTGTCGTAAGCATTAAAATAGTTGTTATAGATGGTGGAACGGAGTTATCCATCCCTCTGATTGGTCGGAAGTGTTGAAACAGTTGTTATAGATGGTGAAGCTGGGTCATCCATCTCTCTAATTGGTCATAGGTGTTGGAGAAGACAGTGATTATTATTATGGATGACAGTGATTATTATTATAGATGACAGTGATGAGAGGAGACACACAGGTGAGACACATTAAGAGTACAGGTAATGACAGGTGTAAAATGTTTATACCTGCGACCTCCGTTTCCTTTCTGGTAATTGTTGTGTTTACGAGCAACTTTTTTTTTTCTCGTAAATGAACCTTAATACATTTACAATTTGCTTTGTTTTCATTATAATTAAAGTTTATTGTAATGGTGGTTGACTTAGGGGAATATTGTTGCCTCTCTTACAACTAACTACACCCTACAACCTACCCTACAACACATACGTCACCTACACCCTACAACATACAGCCACCTACAACCTACCACAACCTACAACACCACCACCATCTACAACAGCCACCACCACCCTCCAAAACTGACGTCACCTCCAACACACCACACCACCTACACCCTACAACACACCACCACCTACACACTACAACACATACGACACCTACACCCCCTTACCATCAGGTGTAACTTCCGGGTTTGTTCACCAGACAAGCTGCAACCAATCCCCGGTTTCCTGGGGGTCCCCGTCAACTCTAATCCCAGGATGAACGATACAAGGCACGACCTTATCATCGTTCACGGGAGGGTTTCCAATATTTTTACTCTAGGATGGACAAGGTTAAGTTAGGTTAGGCCAGGGGATAACATGGTCGCTGTTTACATAAATTACATCTTTTTTTGTTGTACAATAAAATGGAACGAGAAGAATGTTAAGATATGCTCTCTCTCTCTCTCTCTCTCTCTCTCTCTCTCTCTCTCTCTCTCTCTCTCTGTGTTTGTCTTAGTCCATCTCTCATTCTGCGTGTTTGTCTCTCTCAATAAATGGGTTTAGTCTCCCGGGGGTACAATAAAACGGTACAATAACACGGTACGGTACAATAAAACGGTACAATAACACGGTACGGTACAATAACACGGTACAATAACACGGTACGGTGCAATAAAACGGTACAATAACACGGTACAATAACACGGTACGGTACAATAAAACGGTACAATAACACGGTACGGTACAATAAAACGGTACAATAACACGGTACGGTACAATAAAACGGTACAATAAGACGGATGTTGTATAAAATATCTCTGGGTTCGGGTTACAGGTTAAGCTGTTGATCAAAGACGGAAGGAAGGTAATGTGACCCAGCCCGCAGGTGGACGCAGGACACGGGTAGGTGGACACAGGACACGGGTAGGTGGACACAGGACACGTGGATTATATAGGTGGACACGGGTAGGAGGACACAGGGATACAAGTTGGACATACCACCACTACCACAACTACCATCACTACTATGGCAACAACTAACACTACCACTATTACTACCAACTATAACTACCGCCATTAACACAGCTACCACCACTAGTACCTCCTATCTTTACTATTACCGTTACGTAAATACTACTACCACTACCGTAACTACCACTATTACCACCACTATCGTAACTACCACTATTACCACCACTACCGTAACTACCACTATTACCACCACTCCCGTAACTACCACTATTACCACAACTAATACCATCATCAAAACCACTGGTGTTCACTCGTAAAATTCCAGGTTTAAGACTGAGTGTGTTGGAGTAGATTGTTGGTGTAGCGTTGGTGTTGGTGGGGGGGGAGACAGTGTTGATGAGGAGATAGTGTTGGTGATGGAAAGTGTTGGTGAGGAAGACATTGTTGTTGAGGAGGGAGATAGTGATGGCGAGTAAGATAGTGTTGGAGAACGAGACAGTGTTGGCAGAACAGTGTTGGAGGGAAACAGTGTTGGCAGGGAGACAGTGTTGGAGAACGAGACAGCTTTGGAGGAGACAGTGTTGGAGAGGGAGACAGTGTTGGCGAGGGAGACAGTGTTGGTGAGGGAGACAGTGTTGGAGAAGGAGACGCGCCACCACAACAAGTCGGACAAAGAGAAGGAGAGAATTAGTGAGGAATCTCCTTCATGACCGCGGTGTGTAGGGTTAGCCTAGAGGTGGGTGCTGGCCTACTTGTCTCTCAGCTAGCCTGCTTTTTGTGGCCCCTCCTCCTCCTCCTCCCTCTCTCCCTCCTCCTCCCCTCCCTCCCTCTCCACATACTTCTTTTCCTTCTCCTCTCTCTCTCTCCCCCTCCTTCCATATACCTCTCTCTCTCTCTCTCCCTCCATATACTTCTCTTCTCCTCCTTTCTCTCCCTCTATCTCTCCCCCTTCTCTTCTCCCTTTCTTCCTCTCCACATACTTCTCTTCTCCCTTTCTTCCTCCCTCCACATACTTCCTCCCTACATTACCAACTGACTCACCATCACCACTCACCACTCACCATCACCATTCATTATCCCCACCTCACCATCAACACAATTATATGGTGGTCAAATGAACAGTAATTAACGCAGTGTCATACAGGTATGGTGAAACACAACATATATTACATTGACACTCTACTGTATGTATGTTGATGGCCACACACCTGTCAGCGTACCAAACACCTGTCAGAGTATCACACACCTGTCAGAGTACCACATACTTGTCAGAGTACTACACACCTGTCAGAGTACCAAACACTTGTCAGAGTACCACACACCTGTCAGAGTACCACACACCTGTCAGAGTACCACATACTTGTCAAGCACACACACCTGTCAAGTGCAAAACACTTGTCAAGTACCCACACACCTGTCAGAGTACACACCTGTCAGAGTACCACACACCTGTCAGAGTACCACACACCTGTCAGAGTACCACACACGTGCATCTGTGGCGATATAAGGAATTAACTCCTGGCTACCATCACCACCACCACCACCTCTTCTTCTTCTCTTTCTCCTCCCTTTCACCTTCTCCCTCTCTCCTCACCCTTCTCCCTCTCTCCCTCACCCTCTTTTTCTTCTCTCTCCCTCTCATCTTTCTCCTCGCTCTCCCTAACCTCCTTATTCTCCTCTCTCCCCTTTCTCCTCTCTCCTTATTCTCTCTCCTCTCCTCCTCCTCCACCGTTCTAATACACTATCATTTGACCTGTTTCCCCTGATGACAATTTTCGCCTTACAATACAATAGCTGACCCAAGACACCTCTGCCCCACTGACCTTCCTGTATACTTACCGACTGTTACTGAAATCATATAGTCAACAAATTACCATGATTATGACTCAGGTGAATTGTGATTATTATACAGACAGACAGAGACAGACAGACGATCACTACAGTATGATGAAATAGAGGTGGTTATAGTAATGAAGAATAATAAAGAAATGATGATAATAAATGCGTTTTTGGTATACGAGATGAGAGAGAGAGAGAGAGAGAGAGAGAGAGAGAGAGAGAGAGAGAGAGGCGGTGACTCACGAAAGTAATGGTTATACCTGACCTCATCTCGTCTCAACACACCCATCTATGACAGGTGTAGGTAATTGATGTGTAGGTGTAGATGTATGTAAAATATGTGCAGGTGTACTTGTCATTACGTGATCGATGGTCGATAAGAAACCACAGTTGATCAGCACTGTGAGAAAGACATCTGTTAATAACTTAAAGACGAGAAACAACATCATTTAACCTAACCTCAACCAACCATAACATCACCAGGCAGCTGTTACCACTACTACTGCTGCGGCTGTGATTATTTCACCTACTGCACACTACCTCACTGCTCTACACCACACCAGCGGCGTCTTACCGTGTGTCCGGGAAGCGCTCCGTCATAGCCCTGTTGTAAGCGTCCTGTAAGCGGTAGCTGAAGGCAGCCTCGATCTTGCGTGAGAGGGAGGAGTTGGGGGCACACCAGGCTGAGGGGAGGTTGGTGCTCCCGGGCTCCGACAACTTCCTGGCTCACCTCGCCCACCACGCCGCGTCCTCACTACTCTGGTGGTCCTCTCGGTGCTCCAGGGTGGCGCTAGATGACCAACTGCCCTCGGGGGTCAGGGGCGGATGAAGGCCATTCCCCGGAGCTATCCGTGAGGCGTTCTGGGTTATCAGCACAACTTCGGTACGACAACTCCGAACTGGAGTGGAGGCGCTGAGGAGCGAGGCGGGGCGAGGCTGGAGGTGAAGCTCAACCTCCCTACAGGAGTTCTCAATACGGACAAAATCTAGAGTGGTCATAGACGACCTCCGCCACGCACCATCATGGCCACCTCCTTCACCGCCCTCGGGCAAGGACCTGGATGAGGGTGTCGACGTAAGGGGCAGAGAGGGAATGGTGGAGAACACGGGAAGTAGGGAGGAAGAGGAGGAGGAACACACTGTAAGTGAGTGGGGGGAGGGAGACTGTGGGGGGAAGGAGGAGGTGGACGAGGGCTGTGACACACCCTGGCGGGAGACACAGGAGACAGGCTGTGAAGGCTTGAAGGGCTGCTGGCGCCTGCACGGCTGTCCAGCATAACAGTCCTTACACGTACAGATCACGGACACGTACTGCTTGTGGCCGTACACACGAATGGTGCACGACATGACGGGTGCACAGAGAGGTCATCTTTGGGTGGATGAGCTCACCTGGCTGTATCCTCAGCGTTTACACCCCTCACCGTCCTCAACCTTCAGGTAATGTCCGTCTCTGTATGCACGCTCCACCAACACCTTCCTCACTCCCCGAACAACGTGAGGCAGTGAACAATACTTGAGGCGGCCAGTTGTGTGTTGTGGTGGCGCGGTCGGGGTCAAGACTCGCCTTCACCAGTACGTCACTCACCAGTTCGTCACTCACCAGTACGTCACTCACCGGTACGTCACCCACCAGTACGTCACTCACCAGTACGTCACCACCGGTACGTCACTCACCGGTACGTCACTCAACAAAACACTAAGATCCCATTTTACTTCAAGATCTTTAATGTTTCTGTAAATAAGTCATAATAGGTTGTAAAGTTTATCTTATAACAACCACAATACAACCTGTATTATAACAACACTAATATATGCTACAACACACACACACACACACACACACACACACACACACACACACACACACACCACTCTTCAACTACTAGCGAGGGTATCTGGTATGGGAACAGGTGTTGATGTAAGTAGCAGGTGGAGGAGGAGGAAGAGGTGGGTGACTCAATGGTTAGGGGGGAGGTGGGGGCGTGTGAGTCAGGGGGTCAGGGGAGGCAGTCAGGGGTCAGGGAGAGGACGTGATTCACGGGTCATGGAGAGGGAAGAAGGAGGAGGAGGAGGAGGAAGAGCAGAGGTTAGACATGGTTCAGCAGTGAAACAAGTTACATGACTGACTGACAGCCAGTGGGTGTGAGAGTGACTCTATCTCCTCTCCATCCCTCCCTCTCCTCTTCCTCTCCTCTCTCTTCTCCACCCTCACCAGACCTGAACTAATATATCACGAAGTTCACCACCTGTTTGGAGGGAGGGAAGGAGAGGAGGAGGGAGGAGGAGAGGGACAAGGAAGAGACATACAACAACACACACACACACACACACACACACACACACACACACACACAAGAGACAACAGACAATCACAGCCCCCCAGAACCTATTCAAGTGCTCCCAGGAAATACTCTAATCCTCTTGAGGGAATGAAGCAGCAGAAGGTGGTAACTTCCAGGGGCGCTGAAGGGAAATGTTTGTTGATGGCAGCTAACGTAGGGACGGGGAGGAGGGAGGGGAGGAGGGAAGGTTTAAATCAGGATAATATAAGAAGAGAATCTAGAGCTCTGTGATTTTTGCTGTCTTTTTTTTGGCACATGATGAAGAGAGAGAGAGAGAGAGAGAGGAGAGAGCAATACACCATAACGACTCAAGTCTCTGACAAAGGGATAAAGTCTGGCCTGTCACACTTGAAGAAGAAGAAGAAGAAAGAAGAAAAAAAACAACAAAGAAAAGAAGAAGAAAACAACAACAACAACAACAACAACAAAACAACAACAAAAAAAAAATAAAAAAAAAAACAAAAAACAAAACAAAAAACAACAAATAACAAAAAAAAAAAAAAAAAAAACAACAACAAAACAACAAATAACAAAACAACAACAAAAACAAAAAACAAAAATAAAACAACAAAGAAATAAAGAAGAAGAAGAAGAAGAAGAAGAAGAAGAAGAAGAAGAAGAAGAAGAAGAAGAAGAAGAAGAAGAAGAAGAAGAAGAAGAAGAAGAAGAAGAAGAAGAAGAAGAAGAAGAAGAAGAAGAAGAAGAAGAAGAAGAAGAAGAAGAAGAAGAAGAAGAAGAAGAAGAAGAAGAAGAAGAAGAAGGAAGAAGAAGAAGAAGAAGAAGAAGAAGAAGAAGAAGAAGAAGAAGAAGAAGAAGAAGAAAGAAGAAGAAGAAGGAAGAAGAAGAAGAAGAAGAAGAAGAAGAAGAAGGAAGAAGAAGAAGAAGAAGAAGAAGAAGAAGAAGAAGAAGAAGAAGAAGAAGAAGAAGAATAAATAAATAAAAAAATAATAAATAAATAAATAAATAAATAAAGAAGAAGAAGAATAATAAGAAGAATAAAGAAGAAGAAGAAGAAGAAAATAAATAGATGAAAGAAGAAGAAGAAGAAGAAGAAAAGAAAGAAGAAGAAGAAAGAAATAATAAATAATAACAATAAATAGAAGAAGAAGAAGAAGAAGAAGAAGAAGAAGGAAAAGAATAAATAAAGAAGAAGAAGAATGAAGAAGAAGAAGAATAAGAAGAAGAAGAAGTTGAAGAAGAAGAAGAAGAAGAAGAAGAAGAATAAATAAAAGAAGAAGAAGAAGAAGAAGAAGAAGAAGAAGAAGAAATAAATAATGAAGAAGAATAAGAACAATAACAATAAGAATAAATAATAATAACAAAAAATAAATAATAAATACAATAAATAACAAATAACATTGAAGAAGAAGAATAACATAAAGAAGAAGAAGAAGAAGAATAAATAAATAAGAATAGTAAAGAAGAATAAAAGAAGAAGAATAAAGAACAAAGAAGAATAATCATAAATGAAGAATAAATAAAATAATAACAACAATAAATAAAAGAAGAAGAAGAAGAAGAAGGAAGAAGAAGAAGAAGTTAATAATGAAGAAGAAGAAGAAGAAGAAGAAGAAGAAGAAGAAGAAGTTGAAGAAGAAGAAGAATAAAAAGTAATGAAGAATAGCTAGAAGAAGAAGAAGAAGAAGAATAATAGAATAAAGGAAGAAGAAGAAGAAGAAGAAGAAGTTAAAAAAGAAGAAGAAGAAGAAGACAGTCGTGTGGATCATTTCAGGCAGTGTTTAAATCTGCCACACACACACACACACACACACACACACACACACACCAACGCCTTGTGAACAGATTTTTCTACACTGTAATGTACTATACTATAACGTAACGTCCATTACACTATCTAATCTTCTGAATCATTGTACATATAGGCTGCATTACACTATACTGTGATGTATTACACTGTACTCGCTATGTCTCATTACACTGTACACAAAAAACAAACAAGTTAGGGGTGAGTGCATGTGGAGAAGTAATATAATTATAGATTTATATTTGATTTACTGTTTATCGCGCCATTGTAGCTCTCTCTCAACAAATCTCAAACCCTTTATAGCTATTACAACACTATCTAACACAATACAACACCATTCATTACAATAAAACATAATACAACACCATAAAATACAATACAACACAATACAATACAACATAATACAACACAAGGCAACACTCTAACATACAACACAATACAATAAATTCACTGACACTAAGACGTATAGTTGTTCCAGAGACGAAAAATTTACGCTATGTTCTATAGATTTTTATGTTACAAGAAGTATACAGGACTTACAGGTGGTACGAGGTGTTAAGAGGAAGTATACAAAGGTGTTACAGGGTTAAAGTATAAGGTGTTACGGTGTTACAAATGTTACAAGGTGTTACAGGAAGTATAAGGTTTTACAGGTATTACAGAGTGTTACAGGAAGTACATAAAAGTTTACAAGGTGTTACAGAAGTATAAGGTGTTACAGGGTGTTACAAGTGCTACAGGAAGTATAAGGTTTTACAGGTATTACAGGAGTGTTACAGGAAGTATAAGGTGTTATACAAGGTGTTGGGTAATAAGGTGTTACAGGGTGTTACAGCAGGAAGTATAAGGGTTTTACAGGTATTACAGAGTGTTACAGGAAGTATAAAGTTTTACAAAGTGGCAAGGAACTATAGTGTTACAGGAAATATAAAGAGTAACGAGGTATGTCACGTAATAACACAGCACTCGATGAGGTAACAAGTTTTGGCGGAAAAAAGCCAAGATCTGAAAGTTGACGAGACGATAATGTAAGAACACATAACACAATAGTCTAGTGCAGTGCCTCCTCTCTTCCCCCCTCCCTTCCCCCCTCCTTCTGCCTTCCCCCTCCGTCTGCACCCCTTCCCCTCCTTCCTCCCTCCCTTCCCACCTCTGTTCCTCCTCATCCCACTCCTGTTCCTCCTCATCCTCCTCCTTCTGTTCCCCTCCTGTTCCCCCTCCTTCTGTTCCCCTCCTGTTCCCCTCCTTCTGTTCCTCCTGCTCTTCTCTCCCTCCTTCTGTTCCAATCCTCTTCCCTCCCCTTTCCCCCTCCGTCTACACCTCCTCCTGCTCCTGTTTCCCTTCCTCCACCTCCTCCTCCTGTTTTCCTTGTCCCCTTCCCTCCTCCTACACCCTTCTTCTCTTCTTCCTGCTCCTCACCTCCTCCTCATCTCCTCCTCCTCCTCCTCCTACCTATCAATAAAATGGTAACACTTGAAGCAACACAAAGCCCATCCCTCAACACAACCTCACATCACCTCTCAACCAAAACAAATGATGGGAGCTCGAGTTTACATGGTAGAACCTGGTTGTTTGTGGTTGTTTGTCATTGTTTGTGGTTGTTTGTGGGTGTTTGTGGTTGATGACGTGTGAACAGTCATAACTTAGAGACAGAGATAGAGAGACGAATGAGTCAGCTTTAATCCTTCTACAGTAGTTCTTAGATGGGTTTGGTTAGTGATGGGTTTGGTTAGTGTTAGGTTTGGTTGGGTTTGGTTAGTGTTAGGTTAAGTTAGCTTTGGCTTGGTCAGTGTAAGGTAAACGTATATAACAGATTGGTTCAGCAAGAGTCATCACTTCTAATAGACTAAAGTGGTTCAAGAGTCATCCAACCCCAACAGACGTAACTAACAGGGTGGTTCAGCAAGAGTCATCCACAACCCCAACAGACGTAACTAACAGGGTGGTTCAGCAAGAGTCATCACAACCCTAACAGACGTAACTAACAGGGTGGTTCAGCAAAGTCATACCCCCTAACAGACGTAACTAACAGGGTGGTTCAGCAAGTCATCCAACCAACAGCACAACATGAGAGTCATCACCTTCCCAACAGACGTAACTAACAGGGTGGTTCAGCAAGAGTCATCACCTTCTAATAGACGTAACTAACAGGGTGGTTCAGCAAGAGTCATCACCTTCCTAATAGACGTAACTAACAGGGTGGTTCAGCAAGAGTCATCACCCTCTAACAGACGTAACTAACAGGGTGGTTCATAAGAGTCATCCCTCTAACAGACGTAACTAACAGGGTGGTTCAGCAAGAGTCATCTCCTTCCTAATAGACAACAACAGGTGGTTCAGCAAGAGTCATCACCCTCTAATAGACGTATATAACAGGGTGGTTCAGCAAGAGTCATCACAACCCCAACAGAGGTAACTAACAGGGTGGTTCAGCAAGAGTCATCACCCCCCTAACAGACGTAACTAACAGGGTGGTTCAGCAAGAGTCATCACCTTCCTAACAGACGTAACTAACAGGGTGGTTCAGCAAGAGTCATCTCCTTCCTAATAGACGTAACTAACAGGGTGGTTCAGCAAGAGTCATCACCTTCCTAATAGACGTAACTAACAGGGTGGTTCAGCAAGAGTCATCACCTTCCTAATAGACGTAACTAACAGGGTGGTTCAGTAAGAGTCATCACCTTCCTAACAGACGTAACTAACAGGGTGGTTCAGCAAGAGTCATCTCCTTCCTAATAGACGTAACTAACAGGGTGGTTCAGCAAGAGTCATCACCTTCCTAACAGACGTAACTAACAGGGTGGTTCAGCAAGAGTCATCACCTTCCTAACAAACGTAACTAACAGGGTGGTTCAGCAAGAGTCATCACCTTCCTAATAGACGTAACTAACAGGGTGGTTCAGCAAGAGTCATCACCTACGTAACTAACAGGGTGGTTCAGTAAGTCATCACCATCCCAATAGACGTAACTAACAGGGTGGTTCAGAAAGTCATCACCATCCCAATAGACGTAACTAACAGGGTGGTTCAGTAAGTCATCACCATCCCAATAGACGTAACTAACAGGGTGGTTCAGCAAGAGTCATCACCCCCTTCCCTAACAGACGTAACTCACTCATAACCACATTCTGTAACTACTAACACCTGATTGGTCGGTGGAGTTTTGTCTCGAGAGCTGATTGGCTAGGCAAAGATCTTAATTAAGTGCAATTAAGTAATTACGAGATATAATTACCTTCTGAGCACGTAAGGCTGAGTAAACACGTCAACTTAGTGTTTGTTTGTTTGTTTGTCTTTGTTTGTTTGTTTACTTGTTTGTTTGTTTATGTATAGTTATTTCTCTATGTATGACTACGATGTTTTTGTCAGATATTAAATAAAAAGGTGAAAACACTTTTTTTGTACAATAAGACGTGAATATAATGTTGAGGAGTCTCTCTCTCTCTCTCTCTCTCTCTCTCTCTCTCTCTCTATCTCTAACTGATGTCGAGTGTTAATTGCTATCATCTTACAAATATACAGACAACAGTGCCAGGTGTCAATCAACAGTGCCAATATCAATCAACAGAGCCAGACACCAAACAACAATGCCTATTATTGAAAAACGACCAATCACGGACCATCAAACAGGGTAATCTATCATGATTAAGAGAGACGGCGTGCCATTGGTTGCTCATCACCACTACTGTATCGTGATTGGTTGGAGAAAGTGTTGGGGTCGGGTTTATGAGTGGTGAACCCGGGCGAGTGTGTGTCTAAGGCTTCATTAAGGTATATTGAAGGTTCGGGTCTCGCTTGTCTCGACACATTGATGATTCACGCGACCTTAACACACGTGTGAACTATTGGTCATTAATCTGTTATATAAGTCACCTTTAAGCCACCTTTACCTGGGTTAATTTTGTACTTGTTACTGTACTTGTTATTGTACTTATTATTATTATTGTCATTATTGTTGTTGTTGTTTCTCATTTATCGTATGTTGTGACCTGTGTACTCCTATCTTCCCTCTCCAACACGATCACCAACATCACCAACACCATCCCATCATTAACATCATCACCATCATTAACACGATCACCATCACGACCTGCACCATCACCAACACGGTCAACAGGACAGGAAGTGTGGACCAAGGAGTCAACCAATGGATGTAATACTGAAGCATCATCACCATCACCACCATCATCATCATCACCACCATCATCATCTCACCACTCTCGTCGCCCTGCTGGTGCACAAACACTTCACATCACCAAACAACACCTTTTTTATTTACACTATTCACAAAACAATTACGTCTCTGATTAATAAATTTCTCACTGTCGGTGCATTTTCAGATGATGTCACCAAATTCACTTTTTTTTCCCAATCTGAAGAACATTACGTCACCAAGCCTTCGTTTATCACCAGCATATCTTGGTGCACATGACACAACACAACACTGTCAAGGTTAAGAAGATTTTTTTTTTTTTTAAAGTTTTATAACAGGTAGATGTTCTGTATACACACACGCACACACACACACGTACACACACCACTACTCAGTTTGGGTGTGGAAGCCCGTCTGTACACACTAGACTAGCGCTGCCCCGGGTACACTTACGGCGGCTTCCACTACAAGACAGGTTACCAGTGAATACCTTTTTACATCACTTTATATCAACTAATTTTACCTGAATCTTAATTAGGCTGGATTAAACTAGAGGTGGAGTTGAATTAAATGGTAGTGTGGTGGTGTATGTATATGTGTGTGTATGTGGTAGTTGTGGTGTTTGTAGATGTGTGTGTGTGTGTGTGTGTATGTCTGTGTGTGGTGGTGTATGGCAGTTAAGAGGAGGAGGAGGTTAGGAGGAGGATGGGTGGGAGGGGGTGAGGGTGGGAGGGGGTGAGGGAGGGAGGGGGTGAGGGTGGGAGGGGGTGAGGGAGGGAGGGAGGGAGGGAAGGAGGGGGTCAGGGTGTTCCAGGCTTCACTGTTATGATGAGGGCACAGCATTTAACTCACCTGAACAGTGCTCTCTTCCCTCACACCTCACCTTGCCTACCTCACAGTACAGCCCTCACTTCTCATACCATTACACCTCCCTCAAACCTCACCTACCTACCTCACAGTACACCTCCCTCACTTCTCACCTACCATCTCACAGTACACCTCGCTCACACCTCATAACCAGTACACCTTCCTCACACCCCACCTACCTACCTCACAGTACACCTCGCTCACACCTCATAACCAGTACACCTACCCCCCATCCCACCTACCTTACCGTGCAGCTCTCTCACTCCTCATAATCAGTACAACTCCCTCACACCTCACCTACCTACCTCACCGTACAGCCCTCACTTCTCATAACCAGTACTCCTCCCACAAGCCTCATAACCAGTACACCTCCCTCACACCTCACCTTGCCTACCTCACAGTACAGCCCTCACTTCTCATACCATTACACCTCCCTCACACCTCACCTACCTATCTCACAGTACTCCTCCCTCACGCCTCATAACCAGTACACCTCCCTCACACTTCACCTCCCTATCTCACAGTACACCTCCCTCACACCTCACCTACCTACCTCACCGTACAGCACCTTCTTCACACAAGCTAAATCAATGTGAAATAAGTATGACGATTTACAGGACAGGACATTACACCCATCATACAGTCCGGTGTAGTGTTGTAAGGCAAGTGATGATGATGATGATGATGATAATGATGATGATGATGATGATGATGATGATGATGATGCAGTAAAGGAAGAAAAGAAGAAAAAAAGAGATAAAATAAATAAATAAATAAAGTTTCTGGGGTAACCGCCTGACACTGTACTTACCGCTGCCTCCATCACTCACTACTGCACTACACAACTCACCTGCAAAGAGAGAAAGAAAGACTTACATTAACTCACCAAACGAGTGTAAAGTACATAAGAAAATGAAATAATACAACTTAAAAATCAAAACATCATCCCGCAAACCGTAAAAGGTAATTATCGAACTAGTGGGACTGTTAATGTGAGTTAATGTAGTCACCCCTGAAAACTGTCTCATGTCGTCGTTTTCTTTAACCTAAAAAAAAAAACTTATTGGTTATCGTTGTGCAAAACATTACCGTGGTAATATTTTAAGTCATTTTTTGGCGTGAGTTGCACCTGGAATTTATCATCTACAGTAGAGTTTAAGGCAGACAGGACGCTAAACGCAAAATCCTTATTATGTAAGGAATTATATGATTTTTCTTTCTCTCCCCACTTTCTTTCTTTATTTTCTTTCTCTCTATTTTCTTTCTTTATTTTCTTTCTCTCTCCATCTTCTTTCTGTTATGCTAACCTAATACTTAGTTGTGGGTTCACTACAATTACCTTCTGTTAAACATACATTACAGGCCAATTATTTCCTCTCTCTCTCTCTCTCTCTCTCTCTCTCTCTCTCTCTCTCTCTCTCTTCCATTCCGTTGTACCTCTGCCCCTTCCCCCTCCTCCGTACACACTGAGCCGCAGTTTACATCTGACTGCCTGACCCTGACTGATTGAATGAGACTGACTGACTGATTAACTGACTCACTAACTGACCGACCCTGACACACTGTAAATATTGTCTAATATTTTCTTTACCATAAAAGTAACTTACTGTCTTACTTATTTACTTATCAAAAATTTTCTTAAGTAGGATAACCCTTAAGTTGAACTACTTATCAGAGAGAGGGAGAGACTGTCTCTTCCTCCTGACACGAGAACAGGTGTAGGAGAAGCTGTGTGGGAGATAATATTGTCTCCTATTCTTTGTTCTTCTCCCTCTATCCTCCCTCCTACCATCACCAGTCTTCATCCTTCTCTGCCTCCCTCTCTGCCTCCCTCCCTCCCATCACCACTCTCCTCTCTCCCTCCCTCCCTCCCTCCACCACCACCCCTCTCCCCCTTCCCTCCACCACCACCACTCTCCAGCCTCCCTCCACTCTCCTCCCTGCCCCTCGCCCGCCACTTGACTCTCCCTGCCAGGAAATAGGATAATGGGTGACTGGGTTCTGTGGGGAGGTGGAGGGGAGGGAAGAAGAGGAGGAGGTAGAGAGGGAAGAGAAAGAAGGGGAATATAAGGAGGAAGAAGAGGAGGTAGAGGGATGCAAGGAGGAGGAGAAAGGGGAGGAAGTAGAGAAAGGCAAGGAGGAGGAAGAAGAATAAGGGGAATATAAGGGGAAGGAGGAGGTAGAGGAGGAGGTACAGGAATGCAAGGAGGAGGAAGTAGAGGAAAGCAAGGAGGAGGAGGAAGGAGGTGCCAGTGGCCATCACCTCCCATACAACACACCTCAGGTAGAAGCAGCTCTCGACAGGTAATTGGCAGGTGATATGTGACTTCCTACCCCCACACCTGACAGTCTTAGAGAGGGCAGGTGAGAGTAGGTGAGTGCAGGTGAGAGCAGGTGAGAGTAGGTGAGAGCGGGTGAGGGCAGGTGAGAGCAGGTGAGAGTAGGTGAGGGCAGGTGAGAGCAGGTGAGGTGGGTGGTTGGGGCAGAGTGGGAGCGGGTGAAAGCAGGTGAGGAGCAGGTGGGGCGATTGAAGCAGGTGGGGGCAGGTGAGGAGCAGGTGAGGGCAGGGTGGGGAAGGTGAGGTGGGTGAGGCAGGGTGGGGGCAGGTGAGAGTAGGTGGGGGGCAGGTGAGAGCCCAGGTGAGGAGCAGGTGAAACGGGTGAGAGCAGGTGAGGGCAGGTGAGAGCGGGTGAGGGCGGGTGAGGCCCGGGTGAGGCAGGTGAGGCAGGTGAGGGCAGGTGAGAGCAGTTGAGGGACAAGTGAGAGCAGGTGAGGCAAGGTGAGGGCAGGTGAAAGCAGGTGAGGGAGCAGGTGAGGGCAGGTGAGGAACCCAAGTGAGGAGCAGGGTGAGGCAGGTGAGGCAGGTGAGGCAAGGCGACCCATGCCGGTTGCTCAGTATCAAAATAAAAACAGATTTCTCATCAGGAAATCTGACCGTCACCGTCTGCCCCTCATCGTCCCTCCCCCCAACAGAAATTACCTGTGTAAAAAGTTGTGTTATGTGGTGAAGATGAGGTACAGATTGAAGTGCTCGGGGGGGGGGATGTGAGGGTGGGGTGGAAGGAAGGAGAGGAGAAGGGAAGGAAGGAAATAGAGGAGAGGAAAAGTACGGAGGGAGGAAGAGGGGAGAAGGGGGGTAAGAAGGGGAGGAGAGAAGGAAATAAAGGGAGGGGATGGGAGGTAGGTGAGGAAGGTGAAGGAGGAAAAGGGGGAGGTAGAAGAGAGAAGAGCAAAGAAGGGAAGGTAGGGAGGGAACAAGAGTAAAGGAGGGAAGGTAGGGAGGGAACAAGAGGAAAGGAGGGAAGTTAGGGAGAGAAGGTAAGGGAAAGAAGGAAGGAGAGGAGAGGAAGTAGAGAAAAAAGAATAGGAAAGAAGGAAAGGAGGGAAAGAAGCTAGGGAAGGGAGAAGAGGAAAGAAAGGAAGGTAGGGAAAAAGAGAGACGGTAGAGGGAAGTACGGTAGGATTAGGCTGCCCACGACCCGGTAAACAATGACACACACACACACACACACACACACACACACACACACACACACATGACCATCATACTACTGCCTCATAAATCATAAATGCCCCTTGTTGCCTCCCTCACACAGGTAGTCCACGGGTGCGACTAGGACATTTTTTTTCAAGTTCCCAGGTAACACAGATCTGCAGGTCCATAGGTCCACAGGTTACACAAGTCTACAGGTCCACAAGTAATCACAAGTCATCAGGTCCATAGGTAACTGAGATCTACAGGTCCACAGGTAACACAGATCTACAGGTAACACAGATTTATAGGTACACAAGTAACAGAGATCTACAGGTACACAGGTAACACAGATCCCCAGGTAACACAGGTCCACAGGTAACATGAGATCTACAGGTCCACAAGTAACATGAGATCTACAGGTCCACAGGTAACATAGAGCTACAGGCCCACAGGTAACAAAGGTCCATATATAACACAGGTCCACGAGTAACAAAGGTCCACATATAACACAGGTCCACAGGTAACACAGGTAACACAGGTAACATTGGTCCACAGGTAACACAGGTAAGGTGGGCGAGATCATGATAAAGTAGAAAAGGGCAATTTCCAGGAGAGACATTTTTACAGCCCTTCACATTAACCTCTCAATTAAAGCGTCACTCAGGATATTTATGGCCTCTGGTTAACGCTGAAGGTCTTGTCCCTTAGCCAGACTTCCCTTCTCCTTACTTAACATGACACTACACACTTATAAATGCTCTAAAGTGGCTGATCTATCTCCTCCTCTTACTTAACACGACAATACACACTTATAAATGTCCTAAAATGGCTGGTCTCTCTCCTCCCTTTACTTAACATGACACTACACACTTATAAATGCTCTAAAGTGGCTGATCTATCTCCTCCTCTTACTTAACACGACAATACACACTTATAAATGTCCTAAAATGGCTGGTCTCTCTCCTCCCTTTACCTTGTACATCATTACACACTTATAATATCGTAAAGTGTTTTTTAATATTTTTTTACAACACCTATTGGGATAATAACAAAGGAACAATACAATAAGAATGTGATAATTTTGGCTCTTATTTCGTGGGAATATTAAAGATTTCTCGAGTGTTTTGCTCCGCCATTCTCACACTTTCGCCATAAATTTTAATTCCTGGAAAATAAGTACCGATGTGAACACCAGTTTCTTTAAGCTACAGACGATAAGGAAAAAAATAATCACCCGAAAAATATTCTGTGCGACAAAACCAACGAAAGAGAGAAAATAAAAATGACTTTGATAAAATGTTAAAAATATCTCCTGCCAGGGTACACCTCCACACGTCCTGCCAGGGTACACCTCCTGCCAGGGTACAACCTCCACACGTCCTGCCAGGGTACACCTCCTGCCAGGTACACCTCCACGTCCTGCCAGGGTACACCTCCTGCCAGGGTACACCTCCACACGTCCTGCCAGGGTACATCTCCACATCTCCTCCCAGGGTACCTCCACACCTCCTGCCAGGGTACATCTCCATATCTCCTCCAGGGTACACCTCCACACCTCCTGCCAGGGTACACCTCCATATCTCCTCCCAGGGTATACCTCCACATCTCCTGCCAGGAGTACACCTTCTGCCAGGGTACACCTCCACACGTCCTGCCAGGGTACACCTCCACATCTCCTGCCAGGGTACACCTCCACACCTCCTGCCAGGGTACCTCACCTCCTGCCAGGGTACACCTCCACACCTCCTGCCAGGGTACACCTCCACCTCCTGCCAGGTACACCTCCACACCTCCTGCCAGGGTGCACCTCACACCTCCTGCCAGGGTACACCTCCACACCTCCTGCCAGGGTACACCTCCACACCTCCTGCCAGGGTACACCTCCACACCTCCTGCCAGTACACCTCCACACCTCCTGCCAGGGTACACCTCCACACCTCCTGCCAGGGTACACCTCCACCTCCTGCCAGGTACACCTCCACACCTCCTGCCAGGGTACACCTCCACACCTCCTGCCAGGGTACACCTCCACACCTCCTGCCAGGGTACACCTCCACACCTCCTGCCAGGGTACACCTCCACACCTCCTGCCAGTACCTCCACACCTCCTGCCAGGGTACACCTCCACACCTCCTGCCAGGGTACACCTCCACACCCTCTGCCAGGGTACACCTCTACACCCTCTGCCAGGGTACACCTCCACACCTCCTGCCAGGGTACACCTCCACACCCTCTGCCCAGGTACACCTCCACACCTCCTGCCAGGTACACCTCCACACCCTCTGCCAGGGTACACCTCTACACCTCCTCCCAGGGTACACCTCTACACCCTCTGCCAGGTAAGAGTCGAAGAACGAGGGCGAAGAAGAACACAATGTAGGAAGAGAGAAAGAAAAGAGAATAATGGGTGGACAACAGAGAGAGGAGGGAGGTCTAGGGGGCAGGGGTGGGAAGTCACCACACACACACACACACACACACACACACACACACACACACACACACGAGATGCAATAAAATGGGAAGCCTTACCTGTCACGCTGGAGGGGGAGGAGGAGAAAGGTCAAAAGGAAATATATTATCCCTTTGACGGTCACACAATACAGCTTTACCTCACACCTTATACCTCTACCTCACACCTCAACCTCACATCTCTACCTCACACCTCTACCTCTACCTCACACCTCAACCTCACATCTCTACCTCACACCTTATACACTCTACCTCACCTCAACCTCACATCTCTACCTCACACCTCTACCTCTACCTTGCATCTCTACCTCACACCTCAATCTCACATCTCTACTTCACACCTCAACCTCTACCTCACACCACTACCTCACATCTCTACCCATACCTCACAACTCTACCTCTACCGCACACCTCAACCTCACATCTCTACCTCACACCTCTACCTCTACCTTACATCTCTACCTCACCTCAACCTCACACCTCTACCTCACCTCTACCTCACATCTCTACCTCACACCTTATACCTCTACCTCACACCTCTATCTCTCCCCTCTACCTCACACCTCAACCTCATCTCTACACACACCTCTATCTCTCCCCTCTACCTCACACCTCAACCTCCATCTCTACCTCACACCTTATACCTCTACCTCTCCCCTCTACCTCACCTCACACCTCTACCTCACATCTCTACCTCACCTCTACCTCACACCTCTACCTCCACCTCTACCTCCACCTCACATCTCTACCTCCACACCTCTCTATCCCCTCTACCTCACACCTCTACCTCACACCTCTATCTCTCCCCTCTACCTCACACCTCTACCTCCTCCCACCTCTACCTCCCATCTACCTCACCTCTATCTCTCCCCTCTACCTCACACCTCTACCTCACACCTCTACCTCACACCTCTACCTCACACCTCTACCTCACATCTCTACCTCACCTCTATCTCTCCCTCTACCTCACCTCAACCTCACACCTCTACCTCACATCTCTACCTCACACCTCTACCTCACCTCTACCTCACTACCTCACCTCAACCTCACACCTCTATCTCTCCCCTCTACCTCACACCTCTACCTCACACCTCTACCTCACACCTCTACCTCACACCTCTACCACCCACATCTCTACCTCACACCTCTATCTCTCCCCTCTACCTCACACCTCCACCTCACACCTCTACCTCACACCTCTACCTCACATCTCTACCTTACACCTCTACCTCACACCTCTACCTCATCTCTACCTCACACCTCTATCTCTCCCTCCTCACACCTCTACCTCACACCTCTATCTCACATCTCTACCTCACCTCTATCTCTCCTCTACCTCACACCTCTACCTCACACCTCTACCTCACACCTCTACCACATCTCTACCTCACCTCTACTCTCCCCTCTACCTCACACCTCTACCTCACACCTCTACCTCACACCTCTACCTCACATCTCTACCTTACACCTCTACCTCACATCTCTACCTCATCTCTACCTCACACCTCTATCTCTCCCTCTACCTCACACCTCTACCCCCACACCTCTATCTCACATCTCTACCTCACACCTCTATCTCTCCCCTCTACCTCACCTCTACCTCCACCTCTACCTCACACCTCTACCTCATCTCTACCTCACCTCACACACCTCTATCTCTCCCCACCTGAACCTCCCACCTCTACCTCCACACCTCTACCTCACACCTCTACCTCACATCTCTACCTCACACCTCTATCTCTCCCCTCTACCTCACACCTCTACCTCACACCTCTACCTCCACACCTCTATCTCTCCCCTCTACCTCACACCTCTACCTCCACCTCTACCTCCACCTCTACCTCACCTCTACCTCACACCTCTATCTCTCCCCTCTACCTCACACCTCTACCTCACACCTCTACCTCACACCTCTATCTCTCCCCTCTACCTCACACCTCAACCTCACATCTCTACCTCCACCTCTATTTCTCCTCTACCTCACACCTCTACCTCATCTCCTACCTCCACACCTCTACCTCACACCTCTATCTCTCCCTCTACCTCCACACCTCCTACCTCACACCTCTACCTCACATCTCTACCTCACACCTCTACCTCCCTCTATCTCTCCCCACACTCTACCTCACACCTCTACCTCACACCTCTACCTCACACCTCTACCTCATCTCTACCTCACACCTCTATCTCTCTCCCTCTACTCACACCTCTACCTCACACCTCTACCTCACACCTGCCTCACATCTCTACCTCACACCTCTACCTCCACCTCTATCTCTCCCTCTACCTCACACCTCTACCTCACACCTCTACCTCACACCTCTACCTCCACCTCTACCTCCACACCTCTATCTCTCCCTCTACCTCACACCTCAACCTCCATCTCTACCTCACACCTCTATTTCTCCCTCTACCTCACACCTCTACCTCACATCTCACCTCCACCTCTACCTCACACCTCTATCTCTCTCCCCTACCTCACACCTCAACCTCACATCTCTACCTCACACCTCTATTTCTCCCCTCACCTCACATCTCTACCTCATCTCTACCTCACCTCATTTCTCCCCTCTACCTCCCCATCTCTACCTCACCTCTACCTCACACCTCTACCTCATCTCTACCTCCACCTCTATCTCTCCTCCCTCACCTCTACCTCCCACACCTCTACCTCACATCCTCTCACCTCTACCTCATCTCTACCTCACACCTCTACCTCCACTCTACCTCACATCTCTACCTCTCCTCTACCTCACATCTCTACCTCACTCTCTACCTCACACCTCTATTTCTCCCCTCTACTCACATCTCTACCTCACCTCTACCTCACACCTCTACCTCCATCTCTACCTCACACCTCTATCTCCTCTACCTCACACCTCTACCTCACACCTCTACCTCACATCTCTACCTCCTCTACCTCCATCTCTACCTCACACCTCTACCTCACATCTCTACCTCACACCTCACCTCATCTCTACCTCCACACCTCTACCAACACCTCGGCCTATAAGCGAGATTGTATAATATTTCATCCAACTGAGGATGGTGGTACAGTGGTGGTAAGTGGTGGTAGTAGTAGTGGTGGTAGTAGTGGTGAAAAAAGTGGTGGTAATAGTAGTAGTGGTGGTAGTGGTGGTAGTAGTGGTGGTAGTAGTAGTGGTAGCAGTGGTGGTAGTGGTGGTGTAGTGGTAGTGGTAGTGGTGTGGTAGTGGTGGTGGGCAGTGGTGGTAGTAGTGGTGGTGCAGTGGTGGTAGTAGTGGTGGTAGTAGTGAAGTGGTTAGTGTGGTGGTAGCAGTGGTGGTAGTAGTGGTGGTAGTAGTGGTGGTAGCAGTGGTGGTGGTAGTGGTGGTAGTGGTGGTGGTGGAGTAGTGGTGGTGATGGGAATATATCTAAGTATGTATGTATGTATGTATGTATGTATGTATGTATGTATGGTTCAAATACGTCGTCAGAAAACAATACTAATTCTGGTCATTTTCAAGATTCACTGAACACTGTAGAGATAATGGCCACAACTTGTTAAAATAGTTCTCTCTGACCTTAGTGTTGACCTGAGAGAGAGAGAAAAAAAAGAGAGAGAGAGAGAGAGAGAGAGAGAGAGAGAGAGACCAGTTAATCATACGTTCGGAACTTCAATCAACGCTATCGATGAAATTATGTAACACCCCTCCTCCACCCCCTCCCCCACCTTTCTCCTCCTCAGTCAGCTCCTCCCACGTCACACTTTCCAACCTTGTTTATGTTGTGGTTGGCTGGGGTGTAGCCGTGGAGAGTGGGGGTTGAGGGGAGAAGAAGCGGTGAGTGGTTGGGGGCGGGGAGGAGTGGGGTAGTAAGCTAGGGGAGGAAGACGCTGGGAAGGATGGGGGAGAAAAAGAGGGGGCGTGGGAGGAAGGCAACCACACTCCTACCACCATCACCCCACTGCTACCATTACCACCATCACCACCACTACCATCACTACCGTCACCATGCTACCACCACCACCACATTATTCCATCACTTGCTGTGGTAATCCAGGAAATGAGATTAAAGTAATGTGAGACCAGTTTTTTTTATATATAATGAAGAAGTGGGGTGGGGTGGGTAAGAGGTGAGTAGGGTGGGGTGGGGTGGGGTTGGGTGAGGTTAGGGAGCACCTAGGTCATGGTCACACACACACACACACACACACACACACACACACACACACAAAACACGACTTTATTCAGCTTCGAAGGCCCCTCTGTTTCTTCAAAGGGTTAAAACCTATTTCGATTTAGTGTCGATGATAGTGTAGTGGGTGAAGCGATGATAGTGTAGTGGGTGTAGTGTCGATAGTGTAGTGGTGTAGTGCGATGAATAGTAGTGGGTGTAGTGTCGATGATAGTGTAGTGGTGTAGTGTCGATGTAGTGTAGTGGGTGTAGTGTGAAATAGTAGAGTGGGTGAGTGTCGATGGTGTAGTGGTGTAGTGTCGATGATAGTGTAGTGGTAGTGTCGATGATAGTGTATGGATGTAGTGTCGATGATAGTGGTGGGTGTAGTGTAGATAATAGTGTAGTGGGTGTAGTGTAGATGATAGTGTAGTGGGTGTAGTGTAATGATATGTAGTGGGTGTAGTGTCGATAATGTGTAGTGGGTGTATGATGATAGTGTACTGGTGTAGTGTCGATTATAGTGTAGTGGGTGTAGTGTAGATGATAGTGTAGTGGTGTAGTTAAATGATAGTGTAGTGGGTGTAGTGTCGATGATAGTGTAGTGGGTGTAGTGTAGATGATAGTGTAGTGGGTGTAGTGTAGATGATAGTGTAGTGGGTGTAGTGTCGATGATAGTGTAGTGGGTGTAGTGTAGATGATAGTGTAGTGGGTGTAGTGTCGATGATTGTTGTTATTTGCTAAAAGATGAAATGAGAAATAACCAAATAAGACCATTAACCTTCCTAAGTCACTAAACCTTGAGGACCTTCCACTGTGTCTTGGTCAGGTCGGGCTGTTGGGAAATCTTCCTCACCTTTTTCTGTTGTAAATCAAAGTTTAACAGCCAAGAGCCGCAATAAATAGGTAATAATGTCAGTCTAACTATATATAAAAGACCCCACACCATTCATTTCAGTAGGAGGTCATTCTCTTACGCCACCACACATAACCGAACCTAACCAAACCTAACCTAAGCTAACCTAACCTAAGCTAACCTAAGTAAGCTAAGCTAAGCTAAGATAACCTAACCTAACGTAGCCTAGCCAAACCTAACCTCACCATAAATTACTAAAGAAAAGTCAGATACAACATTAATGAGGCGACCGACAGACAGACAGACAGACAGACAGACGTGTAGACTCTCTGTGTTCAGGTGATCCTCGTGACCCAGCCAAGGGTGATGGTACACCTCCACCTGTGTGTCAACAACGGCCAGGTAATGACAGGAGGGAACATAAAGGGAACAGGTAAGGTAAGGTTAAGGTAAGGTTGGCGTCCCTGTTGGAGACGACACAGGCCTTGGGATGAACACAAGGCTCTGGTGACCTAACATGACCCTCCGGACAAAACACTTTTGTGTGGTCGACCTTGACAACACTAAAGTGAACGGCGACAACTGTACCTATTCTTATACAGTTTATTACGACAACGATATTTACACACACAACCCCTAACACTCCAAGCTCTATCTCACATACACCTATTTCATCCCAAACACCTTTATTCATTACTAATTAATTACTACATCAGTGGAACATTTCAATTCATAAAGCACTGTTCATTGTTCTACACGCGTCCGAGAAATGTAGGTTAGACACTGGCGTTCATCTCGACTCTCGGCTGAACACACGGGAAGGTCCACAGAGTCATGTTGAGATGGCAATCAGGGGATGTGTTGTGGCAGAGACCATCACTTACTCTCTCAGGGGCGGGGGCGGCAGGGTGGCAGGGGTGAGGGAAACAGGGTGGCAGAGGTGAGGAAGGGGGGGGGGCAGGATTGTGGGATGATGGAGGCTGGGTGGTAGGGGTGAGGGACACAGGGGTGAATGATGCACCTTCAAGATTTGGCACAAGAACACGTAATATTTGTATTTTCTGAGGTGTAGGTATAGTTGAGTGTGTAGGTGTAGGCGTGTAAGTGTAGGTATGTGTGTGTAGGTGTAGGTGTGTAGGTGTAAGCGTGTAAGTGTAGGTGGGTAGGTGTGTGTGTGTGTGTAGGTGTGTGTGATAAGTGTAAGAGCCAACAGGTGTATTCCTAGTAAGGTTCTGCTGGAATAACTATACTGGACCCCAACTCACCAATCAGCGTGAGTTTACTGTGTCAACAAACACCCATAATGATCAACATTCCAGTGTTGTCATTATTGTTGTCATGGTGTTAGTAGTAGTAGTAGTAGTAGTAGTAGAAACATTTATACTCGAGCATAAAATATATAGAAAACAAAAGACACAAATAATAAAAGATTAATAACAAAATGTTTAAATATGCATAAAAGGGTTCAGTTCCCCCACGAGTGTACAGGTGAGCCGACACAGGTAACCTCAACACAAGACAAGACAAGGTCCATTGAGTCAACCATTGCCAGGTATAATGGTAGTGATAACCCGGGTGACGGGGGGGGGGAGGGTCAGGTCAGGGGGTTAACAGCTGATAACGTCTGGCATAGCTGCCCCACCCAACACTCTCTCTCTCTCTCTCACACAGCTAGAGAGAGAGAGAGAGAGAGAGAGAGAGAGAGAGAGAGAGAGAGAGAGCATTGGAAGTGATCTTACGATGACATTATACTCCAACACTACAATACACACCAACGAACTCCAACGCTACTCTAACATAATTATTCCTGTGTGAGCCTCCTCCTCCCTTCTCTCCCCCCTTCTACACCTCTTCCATCCAATCACCCTTCCCCTCTCCCTATTCCTCTCCTCCTCCTCTTCCTCTCACCTCTCCCCTCACTGTAAAGTAGCTGCGTTGGCAGTCTACTGTCGTCCATGTGGGTAACATGGCCAGTCCAACGTAGTTGTTCACGGATAATGGTAGCCTCGATGCTCCTACAGTTGGTGTCAGCGAGAATACTGGCATTTGTTCTCTTGTCTTCCCAGGAACACTACAGTAATAACCCGAAATAACACTTGTGGGACGGTGTCCCTAGTTACTGACGCTAGTTTGTCGGTTTGGTGATCTCCTCAACACATAATCTAAATATCCCCGTAGTTTCACCTAACCGCACCTAACCTAACCTAACCTAATCGCAAGAATACTTAATGAATCATCTTCTCTCACTTCTTAATGCTCCCTCACTGTCTCCCCCATACGTAAACAAACAAACAAATATACAACGCATCTACAAAAATACCCCAAATTAAATACATAATATTTTACATAGAGGGAGATAATAAAATAATAGAATTAATTCTCGGATATACGAAAACAAAAACAAAAATCAATATAGAGTTTTATGATGTCTGTCAGGTTTATTATGGCTGAGTTATTAGGAGGAAGTAATATAGAAGAGGAAGGAAGAAAGAGCTTATTATGTATCAGGTTATAGTGGCGTGGGTTTAAGACTCCATAAACACCAGCTAAAAGTTTATTGGTGTCACTAATTGGTGCCTCTACAACACTATTAAAGATTTTTCTCATTTAAACCAATTTCAACGCAACTGAATAAAACCAAATATTACAAAATAAAACCAATTCATATGGCATAATAAAACCAATACTAATAAACCATAAAACCAACGAGTTAAAACCGACACAAACCATAAAATATCCAGTTCATGACCCTGACTTTGTAAAGATGGAGGTTAACGACATGGTTGGCGTAACGATGCTTAACGAGGGTGTCATCGTCTTCACCTGTAGGACAGATGGCCACCACTTTCTAAATCAGCTGGCAACTCAAGGCCGTATATAATATACTATAGGAATAGCCGTGTGTCTGTGTGTCTGTTCTGGGCAGCCGAAACGGCACAATCGTTTTTCATCAAACTTGTTGGAAAAATCGCAAAAAATTCGTAGAGTGGAACAAACCTGGTCCCATGTCGATGGTTTCTTTAGGAAGGCATTAATTAACCATTTTATTTACGCTCGCTGTACGCTGTCAGCCGGACTGCGAACCGGGCAAGAAGGGCCCACGATCACTTGTGTTCACTATGGTAAGTAGTATAATATAATACTAAACAACAAAGTCCAACCATTAAATTAAGCACCGGGGAACTAAGTAACCAATCATCGATCACTTTTACATTTATTCATAATTTTTACTACGTACTATAGTAAACAAACGGCCTTGAGGTGCCAGCTGTCTCCAGCAGTGTTCGAAGAATCTTGAACGAGACTGTACATGACCTGTGTGTGTGTGTATGTATGTGTATATATGTGTATATATCCTATTATTATACACACAATTATACAGAATTATATGCAAGTATCAATTATTTTCATTTTATTTTGTCATTACTAGTTTCTTGTGCGATCTGTCTGTCTGTCTGTCTGTCTATGTATGTATGTATGTATGCATGTATGTATGTATGTATGTATGTATGCATGTATGTATGTATGTATGTATGTATGTATGTATGTATGTGTGTATGTATGTATGTATCTACTTATCTATCTATCTATCTATATATCTGTCCACTTATCTATTCAATTATATGTCTGTCTGTCTGTTTGTCTGTCTATTTATCTCAATAAGAAGCTGTAGGAGGGAGGGAGGGAGGGACTTTCTAACGGGCAGCCGCTAACACAACTCGTCGACAACAACACAGTGAGGTGACGTCCTGTAGCACTTAGTTGTTCATGGTCGTCTGTGTCTGTCTTATTATCTTTATATTCTCCCTTTATTACCCTCCCTCTTATTATCTTATAATCTCCCTTTATTACCCTCCCTCTCTTATTATCTTTATATTCTCCGTTTATTACCCTCCCTCTTATCATCTTATATTCTCCCTTTATTACCCTCCCTCTCTCACATTCATCACGCTCATAAGTACGGTGGCTGTTGGAGAGAAAGAGAGAGAGAGAGAGAGAGAGAGAGAGAGAGAGAGAGAGAGAGAGAGAGAGAGAGAGAGAGAGAGAGAGAGAGAGAGAGAGAGAGAGGCTAGCTGATATATTAAGGGAGGAGGGATATTATCAACGAGACATATGGTTGATAGGGTAACATAGGGGGAGGGGGGAGGGGGGAGGGGGAGCTTTGTATACCTGTGATTATCTCTCCTGGTGAACTAACTCTCTCTATTTGTGTATTGTCTCTCTTTCTCTCTCTTTTCTCTCTGTTTTTTAATCTATCTCTCTTAGTCTGTCTGTATCTGCATGTCTCTGTTTCTTAGTCTCTCTTTCTCTCTCCTCTCTTTTATTGTGTGTGTGTGTGTGTGTGCGTGTGTGTGTGTGTGTGTGTGTGTGTGTGTGTGTGTGTGTGTGTGTGTATTTTAACTGGTAAAGGATACCCCTTTGTTTCATTAACTTTCCGTATCTTGGCACATCTTCTATGTGTATGTATATACGTATATGTATGTATATATGTGTGTGTGTGTGTGTGTGTGTTTACATATATGTATATGTACTGTCAATGAATATGATGCAACTCTTTGTGTACGAACCTCTGTCCTGCGTGACAGTGAGAAGTGATACCACCCTCAGTGTCAAGACCTGACTAAATTGCTCGGAATAGGCAAACTGTACTACAAGCTCTGCCAATAAATTTGTTAAACTAAAAAAATCTCTCTCTCTCTCTCTCTCTCTCAGTTGGTGACATACTTTTATTTATAGGCGTCAGAGGTTAGGTTGGGTTCTCATTACTCACACTAATAACCTTCGACATAATCTCTTAATGGTAAAAACCTAACCTAACCTAACCTAACCTAACCTAACCTAACCTAACCTAACCTAACCTGTGAATTTCTGGGCTAGAGTGATGTAAGCCGATGTAACACCCAAGAGCAGGTTAACAATAATAGTGTTGACACATTCTATGGCTTTTTGAAATTTGTGTCTTTGTGATGGAGCCGTGGAGGACGCCTTACTGGTGGTCAGGAGCCTTAACCCCTCACTACGGAGACGCCACTTATAATATTTTATTTGGATAATGCCAGACGACTTTATTCAGCACAGGGAGGACCCTGTACACAAGGGATGAAGAAAAGCTGGGCGCTATCATGACCCATCACTCTTAAAAATGTGTTTCTCTAGGCATGAGGCCCCATCAAGGAGAGTGTGGACACAGCGCACTGTAGACCAAGCCTTCTGTAAACAAGGAGGCAGCGAGGCCGGCACTGTCATCCACCACCTTCACTTACCCACCTGTGTAAGTTAGGTACCCATTTACAGCTGGGTGGACAGGGAGTGCCCCGGAATCATAATCGCGGCCCTTAACGGCCTTCACCCTTAAGAAGGATGTAATCACGTGGCCGTCAGGACTCAGGGGTCTACCTGGACTGCGGCCCTTCCTGGAGTCATATCACCTTCCAGGAGTCACATCACCTTCCAGGAGTCACATCACCTTCCAGGACTACCTAACCCACATTACCTTACAGCTCAATGGATCGTCATAGTCCACTGACTGTACACATTCTGGACCCTGGACCACTGGCCTTACCTTACTACCTGCAGGTCTGACTCAATACAGTACATTACCTGCAAGAGGAGAAATACTTTTAGAGAATATTATACATATTACGTAAACACGATATGTTACACGTAAATTACATATTACATACAGTGCATAGGAACGTTACATAAAGAGCAAATATTACACATTACATATTATGACTTAACGCTGGAGAAAAATTTACTTATACAATACATACTGAACATGTAGACGACGGTTTATTACTTAATGCAACAGATATACAAAGTGCATGATATGACGTGTGTTGACACAATACAACACACAATATATATTAATAAAACAATGATGCGTAACTTGTAGAGCGTAATGAGTATTTCAGGAACAAACATTTACATACAAGAAGAATGAATGTCAGGCGTCAACCTCTCACACAAACACACACATACAGCAGTGAAATGTGTCAGCACACACACACACACACACACACACACACACACACACACACACAGTAGTAGAGTGTTACTTGGCGAACACACACACACACACAACAGTAGTGTCAGGTGTCACTTGACACACTCACCAAGCAGCTAAAAGTTTTGGTAAACAACGAATTAATTGTGTTAAGTTTGAGCCAACAAGTTGCCGTTGGCTGACTCACGTTGTCTAATATTACCATATATGAAGCAGAACTGTATACCGTATGACGAATTTTTGTTTATAATGAATAGCTTACTCTATACCGTAATTGTATACCGCATAACAATTTTGTTTATAATAACCAGCTTCCTTTATGGTTAAATAATGCAAATTAGAGCAGAGCTTCTTCTCGTGTCCCCGCGCGAGGGAAGGTAGACCTGTGAGCCCTGGAGGGACGCCTGCCCCGGGCTGTTTGTCATCAGTGAAGAGTAAAGGTAATGTTATCCTTCTACCAGACTACCTCCCTCTCTCTTACTGAAGGACGAGCATGAGGGGCACCTTGAGGCTGTACAATACAAAGTCGCACATAACAAGTGTAGCATCAATAAAACACATGACTCAGGTATTGAACACAGTGCATCAGGAGCCGCGTGTGGTGTTAATGGGAGGCGGTGGAGAGTGGCGGCTGGCGGTGGAGAGTGGCGGCTGGCGGTGGAGAGTGGCGGCTGGCTGTGGAGAGTGGCGGCTGGCTGTGGAGAGTAGCTGCTGGCGGCCAGAGTACCACAAGAGGTTCACTCACACCGGATGCTGGCAGCTGGTGCTCATGCAACATGCATGTGTTGGTGTGTGACGCTACCTGCACCTGCTGTTACTGTACTGTCCTCACTATCACCAACACTAACATCATTACTGTCACCACCACTACCACCGTCGTCACCACCGCCGTTATCACCACTACCTTGGGTCAACATTTTCTCCACCATGGCTACACAGATAAAATGACAGTTCTCTGGTGGTGGTTATTGAGGAGTCATGTGAAGAATGTCTCCAGTGAGAGAGAGAGAGAGAGGGAAGGGCAGAAGAGGGTGCAGGAGGGGAGAGGGAGACAGAGAGAGGGACAGAGGGAGTGAGTGAGGAAGGGAGCTCTGGACAGAGGGACAGAAGGAAAAGGAGACGGAGGGAAGAGAGGGAGAAAGGGACAGAGGGAGGGGAGGGAGGGAAGGATAGGGTGAGGGAGAGATGGAGACAAGGACAGAGGGAGAGAGTGAGGGAGGGAGGGATGGAGGGAGGGAGGGAGGGACAAAGGAGGGTGCAGGGTATAGCGTGGTCCTTCCCTCTACTAACGCCTCCCTCTCTACCACAAATAACGTCCCATTAACCTTAGGAACAACGCCTCTCTCTCCACCGCCGTCACCCCATCATCTTGTGGTCTAGGGGCAGGCTGGGGTCAGGGTCAGGTCAGAAGCGCGGAGGCTGCATCTGTTCCTCCCAACTACCTGCCATCATGCTATCTGCCATCGTTACCTGCCATCATGTTACCCGCCATCATGCTACCTGCCATCATGTTACCCCATCATGCTACCTCCCATCGTGTTACCCGCCATCATGCTACCTGCCATCGTGCTACCTGCCATCTTTTTTACTCATCATGTTACCTGCCATTGTGTTACCTGCCATCATGCTACCTGCCATCGTGCTACCCCATCATGTTACCTGTTATCATCGTCATGTTACCCGCCACATACCTGTCATCATGTTACCTGTTATCATCGTCATGTTACCTGCCACATACCTGTCATCATGTTTCCTACCACCATGCTACCTGCCATCATGTTACCTGTCATCATGTTACCTGCCATAATTTTACCTATCATCATGTTACCTGCCATCATGTTACCTGTCATCATGTTACCTGTCATCATGTTACCTGCCATAATTTTACCTATCATCATGTTACCTGCCATCATGTTACCTGTCATCATGTTACCTGCCATCATGTTACCTGTCATCATGTTTCCTCCCATCATTTTACCAGTCATCATCATCATGTTACCTGTCATCACGTTACCTGCCATAATTTTACCTATCATCATGCTACCTGCCATCATGTTACTTGCCATTATCATCATGTTACCTAACATCACACTTTCATTATGTTACCTACCATCATCTTACCTTCCATCATGTTACCTGCCATCACACTACCTGCCCCTCTGTTACCTACCATCATCTTACCTTCCATCATGTTACCTGCCATCACACTACCTGCCCCTCTGTTACCTACCATCATGTTACCTACTATACGCTTCTCACAACACTTCTCTTGAATTTTCGAGAGAGAGAGAGAGAGAGAGAGAGAGAGAGAGAGAGAGAGAGACTACATAACAATAAGCTGACAAAGATAAAAATAATTGATAAATAAATACATAAAAATCGATAAATCAGTCAACATAAACAAATACACAAGTGATCGCTTAGACTCCGAGAAGACGATTCGTTTTCTCTCACACATGGCACCAAATGAAGGAGGAACTACTCTGTTTTTCCTAGTTTTGATCCACCTACTGAGATAGAAAGACAAGCAGAGACAGACAGACAGACAGACAGACAGACAGACAGACAGACAGGTAGATAGAGATGGACATAAATTATTTAAATAAAATAAACTTTCCCGTCATACAATATTGCTCTTAGCTTAGTCAATTATTAGTATTTATTGAGATATAAATATATTGCCTCGTAGATGCTGTACATACATAGTGTGTGTGTGTGTGTGTGTGTGTGTGTGTGTGTGTGTGTGTGTGTGTGTGTGTGTGTGTGTGTGTTTTATGAATTCAGGCGTCAACGAGAGAAATCATCAACGCTTAGCTTTCCCTTCAAACCCGTCATGCCACATTTTGGATGCTACGCCAAGCACACGTTCGCCAGCTTTCTGCCCTTATTGGCGCTCTCTCGTGGCGGAAGAGTGAGAAGACCCGCCAGCTCTGTGTGTGTGTGTGTGTGTGTAAATATGACCCCCCTCCACACACACACACACACCATCGCCATCAAATACAATTCTTAACGTTTTTGTAATTTTTTAAGCCTCCGCTGGCCTTGGTGAGCCACGGGGGAGGGGACAACAGGTGGGGGACACATACTGTACACCACAGAGGGGGGAGGACAATAGGTGGGGGACACATACTGTACAACCACGGGGAGGGGACAACAGGTGGGGACACATACTGTACACCACGGGGACACAAGGGGTTACCATCACACACCACAATAGACACAATAGGAGAGAGAGAGAGAGAGAGAGAGAGAGAGAGAGAGAGAGAGAGAGAATGGATGACTTAGGTCTACAACTTGACCCCTCATAAATTACCCTCGCCTCAGGTAATTAACAATTTATACGGTTATTAAAGGCAATTACCCGCCTGGTGGAGTCGATTTAAACCTCTTATGGCGAACGAGATTAATGGATAAATATTGATATAGACATTTAGATAGATAGATATATCAGAAAAATCGCCCTAACCTAACCTAACCTAACCTTACCTAGACAGTGCAGGTAAACAAACAAAGGGTAAACAGTAACTTCTATATTAACTTGTGTCCCTTAACTATAAAGAATAACAACAACAACTCATCTAGCTAAGGTAAAGTCCTGGTGTAATTCCGTCGCCATCTTTGTGTGGTAACATAAAGGATTCACAAAGGTATGTTCTCAGATCACTAATTAGGAGAAAATTTAAGGTAGGCGTCCCTGAGAATTTGGCCCTGGGGGTTGAGGTGTGTGGTGGAGAGAGAGAGGAGGAGGGAGGAGGAGGATATAAATTGTATGGAAAGGGAGATAGGGACGAGGGAGGGTACAACGTGTGTGTGGAGAGGGAGAGGCATACATTGTGTGGAAAGTGAGGGAGGAAAGGAGGGAGGGAAGGATAGCGGAAAGGAGGTGATAAAATTAATTGATGGTGTGAGGAAACAGAGAGAGAATGACAGTTAATGATCGGTGAATGTGTGGCCTTTTCTTAATTACTATTACTACTATTACCTCTACTACTATTACAACTACTGTTACTTCTACTAATACCATTACTACTATTACCTCTACTATTACTACTTTACTTTTTAACATGGCCTCCAGCTCTAATAGCCATACCTTCGCCACCATTTTATTACCTTAATATTAAATATCCTAATACATAAGTGCAGCATCGAGAGCTAAGTTACGGTGATGATATGGCCATGGGATCAAAGATCCCGATGTCGAAGAAGGCTCGCTGTCCCCGCATTCAGAATCTTCGAGCACTGACGTCAACACGAGCTTCGTTGGACGTGTTTGAAGTCCTATATTGGAAAATCTCACCGTCCAAAGGAAGGAGGGTCGGTTCTACCCTGACATCACGGCAGATTTCCTTCAACATATTTGCTGAGATCCCTTACTTCGTCATGCCTCATGCAAATGAAGCCCCCTTTCTTGCACACCATGGCGTGATCGACGTCATAGGAAGAGCCACACACGTATTGGGAGGGCAAACCTTCTACTGGCCTACCGTACCTTAGAGCATTGGCATCTGTAAATTCTTGTTTATTGAGACTGAAACCATTTGCCCTTATCGGTAACGTAGTTAACCAGTTCGAGGCGCCCACCTCCTGCGCTTATAGCTACTTATTTTTTTCAAATTCTCTGGTACTTGCAGCAACAATTGCTGCAACTTACTTAGCAGTGCTGTCGATCTGTCGTAATGGACCTTCGAATCTTGTTTACTTCACTGGTATCTACCTCCCCTTGCGTTCTGAGATTATATGTGTCCGTGAGGGCTGAGCTTAACTGAGTTTTGATGTTCGGTGGCAGCTCCTCTGAATTGGTCAATCCCATTCCTCCCAGTCTCGGTGGTAGTGCAAGGAGTGACCTTTGTGCTGGGGTTAAGTGAGGGTGTTTCACTTAATTGGGAATGAAATTGACGCTGATAGCTTCTTCCAGAGGGTGGAGGAGGGGTCCGATATCAGGGATGGTGCGCATCAGGTAGTTCTAGCGATGCTTGACTACTATTACTTCTACTACAATTACTACTTTTTTTATTTATTTAAACGTGGCCTCCAGCCTCCCCCAATAGCCACACCTTCGCCGCCATTTTATTACCTTAAAATTAAATATCCTAATACATAGCTACCCTAGCTGTGTTGAGTTAGTTGAGCCACAGATCTATGCAGCATTCAGTGACTGTTGCCTCATAGTCAATATCTGCAACTGTTGTCGGCTTTGGGGCCGATGCTCTCGTTCCCCTGAGGAAGAGCAAGGCCGACCTAAGGAGAGAGAAGGACAGTCGACATCTCATCCAGGCTGTAACATAACTTCTGGGCTGCTGCTTCTGTTCGGATAGCACCTCTTTGAGTCTGGCGTAGAAGTATCTTGCACTTGGTCTCATCCCACCAGAGGTTGTGAACACGAGAGGAGTGAAGCTGCCTCGATCAACGTTCTGAATTCTCTCCCCATATGCACTTACCTTGTCGTTCTCGTTCCTCCCGTGTGCAGCATCGAGAGCTAAGTTACGGTGACATGCGGCCATGGGATCAAAAATCCTGATGTCGAAGGCTCGCTGTCCCGGCGTCCAGAATCCTCCAGCACTGACGTCAACACGGGTTTCGTTGGATGTGTTTGAAGTTCTATGTTGGAAGATCTCATCGTCCAATGGAAGGAGGGTCGGTTCTACCCTGACATCACGGCAGATTTCCTTCAACATATTTGCTGTGAGATCCCTTACTTCGTCATGCCTCATTATTACTATTATTAAAATCAATTGTTATAAATTATTCAGTTTAATGACTATTACGATTCAACGACAAAAATCAATAGCCTTTGGCACACACACACACAGGTGTTGAGGAGAGAGCGTCAGGGATCACTCACCTTCACACAACACGTTTTCTGATGCTCCACCACCATATAGAAAACGTAACTGGCAACACGAACTACTCCGCACAAAACACAGTAAGCCAGGTAAGAAACGGCCCAACACCCTCAATTACTAAGAAAACTCAACAGAATAATCTCTAATGTCCAAGATCTCGTCTCGTTTAACTTAACACAATTCACAGTTTCGAAAATTTATTAAAATATATATAAAAAAAAGAGTTTCATTTACAAGACAGTAATTTGGTCTGGTCAGTCGAGTCTAGTGAAGAGCCAAGGACTGACTTTCACCATCTTATTTTATCATTTTTCTTTTTTTTTCTTTTTTTTATAAATATATGAAAATTGACTTTCAACCAATACTAACTTTCTCTACTGTGTGTGTACTGACTCACTCTCTATTTGTGGTAAATGTTAGTAGTGGTGGTATTTGTTGTGATGATGGTGGTTGTGGTAATGATGGTGGTTGTGGTGATGATGGTTGATGGTGGTTGTGTTTATTGTTATGATGTTGGTTGTGGTGATGGTGGTTGTAATGGTAGCTGTGGTGATGTTGATGGTGATGATGGTTGTGGTGATGATATTGTGGTGATGATGGTTGTGGTGATGATGGTAATAGTGGATGTGGTGATGGTGATTGTTGTAATGGTGGTTGTGGTGATGATGGTTGTAGTGGTGGTGATAGTGGGTACAACTACACTCACACGCTTACACCTCTACACCTACACACCGAGGGCAGGAGGGCGGCGCCTTACAATATGTCAACAACGGTGAGATAATTAACACCTTACACACACACACACACACACACACACCTCCAGCGAGTATTGAAGTATGGTAGTGTTGGGGTATGGTGTTTGTGTGTGTGTGTGTGTGTACTATGTGTGTGTGTGTGTGTGTGTGTGTGTGTGTGTGTGTGTTTGTGTTTGTGCATGAGTATGTATACTTTTGGATATGTGCATGTAACGTCGAGTGTGTGTGTGTGTGTGTACCTTTGGTAGGGTAGGTGGAGTGGGTGGGGTAGAGATGAGGGGTGGGGTGGGCGAGGGCGGGGTGGGCGAGGGCGGGCTGGGCGGGGCGTGGGCGGGGCGTGGACATCGAGCCATACCAGGTAATTATCTCTATAGTGGTGTGTGGACGGCGGCTACCTGTAGTCACGACTGGCTGGGGAGGGTAACACACACACACACACACACACACACACACACACACACACACACACACACACACACACACACATGGTATAGCAATGATGGTGCCGGTAACCAATTACCATAACCTACTATGATGACCTGCTACCACCAATACCACCATCATCACCACCACAACAACCACGACCATCACTACCCCACCACTACCACCACCACAACCACCACTCTGACCCACCCAACCTGCGAGGCCGCTGGGGCATTACTGGTTCACCGGCCCTCAGGGATGTTCGCTCTTATACTGTACACCTTCATCTGTACCTGACCACCACTACCATCACTACCACCACCACATCACCACTACTACCACACCAGATGTCTAACACAGCTGTACCGTCAACACCAACACCAGAACGGTTCTTTGAACAACTGGGAGATTTAAGATGCCTCAAGGCTCCACTGTGAGGTTCTGAACTCCAAAAATGTGAGCTGAGAGGTTCACAAGACTACTAGAGTGAGCTGAGAGGTTCACAAGACTACTGGAGTGAGCTGAGAGGTTCACAAGACTACTAGAGTGAGATGAGAGGTTCACAAGACTACTGGAGAGGAGATGAGAGGTTCACAAGACTACTAGAGTGAGCTGAGAGGTTCACAAGACTACTGGAGTGAGATGAGAGGTTCACAAGACTACTGGAGGAGATGAGGTTCACAAGACTACTGGAGTGAGCTGAGAGGTTCACAAGACTACTAGAGTGAGCTGAGGGTTCAAAAGACTACTAGAGAGGAGCTGAGAGGTTCACAAGACTACTAGAGTGAGCTTGAGAGGTTCACAAGACTACTAGAGTGAGCTGAGAGTTCACAAAACTACTAGAGTGAGCTGAGAGGTTCACAAGACTACTGGAGTGAGCTGAGAGGTGAAGAAGACGGAGCTGAGAGGTTCAGAAGCTGTGGTAGGAGGCAGCAAGAGGCCATTATAGCTGAACCACCATAATCAAGAAGTGAGGTACGGCCCAGCCTTCTCTATCATCACAGTATATTAACTGTTGCAACCTACGGCAACTAGCCCAGCCAGGCACCACCACCACTACTACCACCACTGATGCTACTACTACTACCACCACTACTACAACCACCACTGTTGCTACTACTACCACCACTACCACCACCAATTCTGTTGCTACTACTACCACCACTACCACTGTTGCTACTACTACCACCAACCACTACCACTGTTGCTACTACTACCACCACTACCACCACCACCACCACTGTTGCTACTACTACCACCACTACCACTGCTTGCTACTACTACCACCACTACCACCACCACCACTGTTGCTACTACTACCACCACCACCACTGTTGCTACACTACCACCACCACCACTGCTACTACTACCACCACCACCACTGTTGCCACTACTACCACCACCACCACTGTTGCTACTACTACCACCACCACCACTGTTGCTACTACTACCACCACTACCACCACTGTTGCTACTACTACTACCACCACTGTTGCCACTACCACCACCACCACCCATGTTTCTACTACTACCACCACTACCACCACCAACCCTGTGTTGCTATTACTACCACCACTACCACAACTACCACTGTTGCTACCACTACTACCACTACCACACACTACCACTGTTGCTACTACTACCAACCAATTACCACCACTACCACTGTTGCTACTACTACCACCACTACCACCCCACCACCACTGTTGCTACTACTACCACCACTAACACCACCAATCCTGTTGCTACTACTTCACCACCACTACCACACAATTACCTCAACCCTGTTGCTACTTACTACCACCACCCCTGTTGCTACTACTACCACCACTACTACTCACCAACCCCTGTTGCCACACTTCACCAGCACTACCACCACCAACAACTCTGTTGCTACTACTACCACCACTACCACCACCAACTCTGCTGCTACTACTACCAATTAACCACTACCACCACCACTGTTGCTACTACCACTACCACCACCAATTCCTGTTATGCCACTACCAACCACTACTGTTGCTACTACTACCACCACTACCACTGTTGCTACTACTACCACCACTACTACCAATCAACTCTGCTGGTCAACCACTAACACAATTACCAACACAAAACTCTGTTGTTACTATCACTACCACTACCACCACTCTGTTGCTACTACTACCAAAACTAATACCAATTAACTCTGTTGCTACTACTGCCACCACTACTACCACACCATCCCTGTTGCTACTACTACCACCACTACCATCACCACCACCCACTCTGTTGCTACTATTACCACCACCACCACTGTTGCTACTACTACCACCACTACCACTAACAACCAACCTGTTGCTACTACTTACACCACCACTACTACCACCACCCCTGTTGCTACTACTACCACCACTACTACCACCACTCTGTTGCTACTACTACCACCATCACCACCCACCACCAACCCTGTTGCTACTACTACCAACCAATTACTACCACACCCCTGTTGCTACTACTACCAACTACCACCACAACCACCCTGTTGCTACCACTACCACCACTACTACCACCAACCCTGTTGCTACTACTACCATAACTACTACCACCAACTCCTGTTGCTACTACTACCAATATTACCACACCACCACCACTCTGTTGCTACCACACCATAACTACTACCAATCAACTCCTGCTGCTACTACACCACCATTATTACTACCACCACCCCTGTTGCTACTACTACCACACCACTAACTACCACCAATACCCTGTTGCTACTACTACCACCACTACTAATCAACACCAACTCCTGTTGCTACTACTACCAATTAATTACCACCACCAACCTGCTGCTACTACTACCACCACTACTACCACCACCCCTGTTGCTACTACTACCACCACTAACACACCACCACCAATCTGTTGCTACTACACTACCACCACTATTACCACCAACCTGTTGCTACTACTACCACCACTACTCACACCAACTCTGTTGCTACTACTTCACCACCACTACCACCACTCTGTTGCTACTACCACCACCACTACCACCAACTCTGCTGCTACTCACTACCACCACTACTCACCACCAACTCTGCTGCTACTACTACCACCACTACCAATACCACCACCAACTCCTGTTGCTACTACTACCACCACTACCACCACCACCACTGTTGCTACTACTACCAACACTACCACTGTTACACTACCACCACCACCAACTCTGTTGCTACTACTACCACCACTACCACCACCAACTCTGTTGCTACTACCACCACCACAACTACCACCAACCCTGTTGCTACTACTACCACCACACTACCACAACCACCACTGTTGCTACCACGACCACCATTACTACCACCACCCGTTGCTACTACTACCACCACCACCACCACTGTTGCTACTACTACCACCACCACTACCACCATTGTTGCTGCTACTACTACTACCACCACCACCACCACCAACCCCTGTTGCCACTACTCACCACCACCACCACCACCATTGTTGCTGCCACTACTACTACCACCACCACCACCACCAACCCGTGCTGCTACTACCACCACCACTCACCCCCTGTTGCTACTACTTCCACCAACTCGTTGCTACTGCACACCACCACCACCACCACCCCCTGTTGCTACTACTACCACCACTGCCACCACCACCACTGATGCTACTACCACCACCACCACCCCTGTTGGCTACTACACCAACCACCACCACCACCACCCCTGTTGCCACCACTACCACCACTACCACCACCACCACTGTGCTACTACACACTACCACCACCACCACCACCACCAACCTTGTTGCTACTACCACCACCACCCCTGTTGCTACTACTACCACCACCACCCCTGTTGCACCACCACCACCACTGCCACCACCACCACTGCTTACTACTACCACCACCACCACCACCAACCCTGCTGCCACTACACCACCACCACCACCACACCATCTTGCTACTACTACCACCACTACCACCACCAACCACTGTTGCTACTAATTCTACCACCACCACCACCACCACCACCCTTGTTGCTACTACTACCACCACCACCCTGTTGCTACTACTAACACCACCACCACCACCAACTCCCGTTGCCACTACTACCACCACTCACCACCACCAACCTTGTTGCCACTACTCACTACTACCACCACCACCACCACCACCAACCTTGTTGCTACCTACCACCACCACACTCCCTCTGTTACTACTACCACCACTACCACCACCACCCCTGTTGCCACTACCACCACTACCACCACCACCAATGTTGCTACTACTACCACCACCACCCCTGTTGCTACTACTACCGCCACCACCTCTGTTGCCACTATTACCACCACTACTGCTAATACTATTGCTACCATCACCATTGCTACCACTACTACTACCACCAGCTGTCACTACCACCACTACCAACCTCTGCCACCTCTCCCATCACCAACACCTAATCAAGAGAGATGGCTACACAATGGTATATACCCAACGAGGAGGGAGGAGGGAGGTGAGGGAGGGAGTGAGGGTAGGAAGGAAGGGAGAGGGCACTGGAGGGAGGGGTGGAGGGTAGGAGGAGAATGGAGGGTGTGGAGGAAAGGTGGAGGTAGTGGAGGTGGGGTGGAGGGTAGTGTAGGGAGGGTGGAGGGTAGTGGAGGGAGAGTGGAGGTAGGAGGGTAGTGGAGGGAGGGTGGAGGGAGGTAGAGAGCCTGTAAGCTGGTACAGTATATAAATAGACACTAATAACTGCCCTGAGAATGATGTCTGTACAAGACCTGGGCGTCAGGGAAAGCTGTCTGCCCTAGGGTCCTGCAGTTCACTCTCAGGTCCTGCGGTTCACTCTCAGGTCCTGCGGTTCACTCTCAGGTTCTGTGGTTCACTCTCAGGTACTGCGTTTACCCCAGGTCCTGTGGTTGTTCTGTGGTTCACCTAGGTCCTGTGGTTCTCAGGTCCTGCGGTTCACTCTCAGGTCCTGTGGTTCACCAGACTCTACCACTATTCACAACTACCAGACACTACCACTACTATATACCGTAGGCCCCATGCTGTAGGTTCCACATTGTAGGTTCCATACTGTAGGTCTCATACTGTAGGCCCCATACTGTAGGTTCCATGCTGTGTTCCATATTGTAGGTTCTATACTGTAGGTTCCATACCAGGTTGGCCTATACTGTAGGCCTCATACTGTAGGTTCCATACCACAGGTTCCATATTGTAGGTTCCATACTGTAGGTTCCATACTGTAGGTTCCACATTGTAGGTCCATACTGTAGGTTCTATACTGTAGGCCTCATACTGTAGGTTCCATACTACAGGTTCCATATTGTAGGTTCCATACTGTAGGCCTCATACTGTAGGCCTCATACTGTAGGTTCCATACTGTAGGCTCTCATACTGTAGGCCCTATACTGTAGGTTCCATACTGTAGGCCTCATACTGTAGGTTCCATACTGTGGTTCTTGCAGGCCTCATACTGTAGGTTCCTACTACTGTGTTCCATATTGTAGGTTCCATACTGTAGGTTCCATACTGCAGGTTCCACATTGTAGGTTCCATACTGCAGGTTCCATACTGTAGGTTCCATACTGTAGGTTTCATACTGTAGGTTCCATACTATAGCTTCCATACTGTAGGTTCCAGGTTCAATACTGTAGGTTCCATAGGTTCCCATACTGTAGGCCCCATACTGTAGGGCCCCATACTGTAGGTTCCATACTGTAGGTTCCATACTATCAGGTTCCATAGGTTCCATACTGTGTTCCATACTGTAGCCCCATACTGTAGGCCTCATACTGTAGGTTACATACTGTAGGTTCCATACTATAGGTTCCATAGGTTCCATAGGTTCCATACTGTAGGTTCCATACTGTAGGCCTTATACTGTAGGTTCCATACTGTAGGTTCCATACTATAGGTTCCATAGGTTCCATACTGTAGGTTCCATACTGCAGGTTCCATACTGTAGGTTCCATACTGCAGGCCTCATACTGTAGGCCCCATACTGTAGGTTCCATACTGTAGGTTCCATACTATAGGTTCCATAGGTTCCAGAGCTCCATACTGTAGGTTCCATACTGTAGGCCATCATACTGTAGGCCTCATACTGTAGGTCATATACTGTAGGTTCCATACCAGGTTCCAGGTTCCATACTGTAGGTTCCATACTGCAGGCCCTTGTTCAGGAGCCCCATACTGTAGGTTCCATACTGTGTTCCATACTGGGTTCCATACTATAGGTTCCATAGGTTCCATACTGTAGGTTCCCATATGTAGGCCTCATACTGTAGGTTCCATACTGTAGGTCCCATACTGTAGGCCTCATACTGTGGCCCATACTGTAGGTTCCATACTGTAGGCTCCATACTGTAGGTTCCATACTGTAGGTTCTATACTGTAGGTTCCATACTGTAGCTCCTACCCTGAAGGTTCCATACTGCAGGGCCTCATACTGCAGGCCCCACTGTAGGTTCCATACTGTAGGTCCATAGGTTCCATACTATAGGTCCCAGGTTCCATACTGTAGGTTCCATAGGTTCCATACTGTATGCTCCATACTGTAGGTCCCATACTGTAGGTTCCATATCAGGTCCATAGGTTCCATACTGTAGGCCCATACTGGCAGTCCCATACTGTAGGTTCTATACTGTAGGCTCCCACAAATCAACACGTTTAAATATTGTAGACATACAATTAGGGTGAGGATGTGGGCACTGTAATATAGGCTCAAGAAGGACCGCAAAGGACTAGAGGACCTGGGGAAGACTAGGAGGACCAGAGAGACCAGAGGACCAGGGAGGACCAGGAGGACCAGGAGGAGACTAGGAGGGACCAGGAGAGGACTAGAGGACCAGAGAGGACTAGAGGGACCGGAGAGGACTAGGAGGACCAGGAAAGGACTAGGGAGGACCAGGAGAGGACTAGGAGGACCAGGAGGAGGACAGTAGGAGAGGACCAGGGGACCAGGAGAGGGACCAGGAGACCAGGAGAACAGGGGACCAGAGAGGACCAGGAGGGACCAGGAGAGGACTAGGAGGGACCAGGAGAGGACTAGGAGGACCAGGAGAGGACCAGGAGGACCAGAGAGGACCAGGAGGACCGGAGAGGACGGAGGGACCAGGGAGGACCAGAGGCCAGAGAGGACCAGGGGACCAGGAGAGACCAGGAGGGACCTGGGGAGAGACCAGAGGGCCAGGAGAGACCAGGAGGGACCAGGAGAGACCAGAGGGACCAGGAGAGACCAGAGGGACCAGGAGAGGACCAGGAGGGACCAGGAGAGGACTAGGAGGACCAGGAGAGACTAGGAGGGACCAGAGAGCTGGGGAGGGACCAGGAGAGACCAGGAGGCCAGAGAGACCAGGAGGACCAGGAGAGGACAGAGGGACCAGGGAGAGGAAGAGAGGGGACCAGGAGAGACCAGGAGGACCAGGAGAGGACTAGAGGGACCGGAGAGGACCAGGAGGACCAGGAGGACCAGAGGACCAGGAGAGACCAGAGGACCAGGAGAGGACCAGGAGGACCAGAGAGACCAGGAGGGACCAGGAGAGACCAGAGGGACCAGGAGAGACCAGGGAGGACCAGGAGAGGACCAGAGGACCAGGAGAGGACAGAGGACCAGGAGAGGACTAGGAGGACCAGGGGAGACCAGGAGGACCAGGAGAGGACTCAGGAGGACCAGGAGAGGGCTAGGGAGGACCAGGAGGAAAGGACCAGGAGAGACCAGAGACCAGGAGAGGACCAGAGGGACCAGGAGAGGACCAGAGACGGAGAGACTAGGAGGACCCAGGAGGGACCAGGAGACCAGGAGAGGACCAGGGGGACCAGGGGAGAGACCAGGGAGGGACCAGGAGAGGACCAGAGGGCCAGGGAGGACCAGAGACCAGGAGGACCAGAGGGGACCAGGAGAGGACTAGGAGGGACCAGAGAGACCTAGGAGGACCAGAGAGACCAGAGGGACCAGAGAGGACTAGGAGGACCAGAGAGGACTAGGAGGACCAGGAGAGGAACAGAGGGACCAGGGAGACCAAGAGGACCAGGGGAGGATCAGGGAGGACCAGGGAGGGACCAGGAGGACCAGAGGACCAGGAGGACCAGGAGAGACTAGAGGGACCCAGAGAGGACTAGAGACCAGGAGAGACCAGAGGGACCTGGGAGAGACCAGAGGACCAGGAGAGACCAGGAGGACCAGGAGAGGACTCAGGAGGACCAGGGGAGACCAGGGAGGGACCAGAGAGACCAGGGGGACCAGAGAGGGTTAGAGGGGACCAGGGAGAGGACCAGGGAGGGACCAGGAGAGGACCAGGGAGGGACCAGGAGAGACTAGAGGGGACCAGAGAGACCAGAGGGACCAGGAGAGGACTAGGGAGGACCAGGAGAGGAATAGAGGGACCAGGAGAGGACTAGGAGGACCAGGGAGAGGACTAGAGACCAGGAGGGACCAGAGGACCAGGAGAGACCAGGGAGGGACCAGAGAGACCAGGAGGGACCAGGAGAGGACCAGGAGGGACCAGGGAGGACCAGGAGGGACCAGGAGAGGACCAGGAGGGACCAGGAGAGACCAGAGGACCAGGAGAGGACCAGGAGGGACCAGGAGAGACCAGGAGGGACCAGGAGAGGACTAGAGGGACCAGGAGAGGACCAGAGGGACCAGGAGAGGACTAGGGAGGGACCAGGGAGGACCAGGGGAGGGACCAGGAGAGGACTAGAGGGGACCAGGGAGGACCAGAGGGACCAGAGAGACCAGGAGGGACCGGGAGAGACAGGAGGGACCAGGGAGGACCAGGAGGGACCAGGGAGAGACCAGAGGACCAGAGAGAATAGGAGGGACCAGGAGGGACCAGGAGGGACCAGGGGAGGACCAGGAGGGACCAGGGGAGGACCAGGGGGGACCAGGAGAGGACTAGAGGGACCAGGAGAGGACCAGGGAGGGACGGGAGAGGACCAGGAGGGACCAGGAGAGGACTAGAGGACCGGGAGAGGACCAGGAGGACCAGGAGACCAGAGGGCTCAGGAGAGACCAGGAGGGACCAGGAGACCAGAGGGGACCAGGGGAGGACCAGGAGACCAGGGAGACCAGGAGACCAGGGGAGACCAGAGGGACCAGGAGGACAGGAGGGACCAGGGGAGGACAGGAGGACCAGAGGGACCAGGGAGAGACCAGGGAGGGACCAGGAGAGACAGGGGACCAGGAGACCAGAGGCCAGGGGAGGACCAGGGGACTAGGGGGGACCAGGGAAACCGGGAGAGACCAGGGAGGGACAAGGAGGACCAGGAGGACTAGGAGGGACCAGGGGAGGACCAGGGAGGGACTAGGAGGGACCAGGAGGACCAGGAGGACAGAGGCACAAGGAACGGTGGTACCACAGCCGTCGGCCAACACCCACAAAAACATAATTACTTAAAGGAAGAACAGCGGTACACTCACCTGTACACTGCCTTGTACACTGATCTATTTCCCCAACTGACCAGTACACTGACTTGTATACTGACTGGTAGACACTGAGAGAAGAGAGAGAGAGAAAGAGAAGAGAGAGAGAGAAAGAAAAAGAGAGAGAGAGAGAGAGAGAGAGAGAGAGAGAGAGAGAGAGAGAGAGAGAGAGAGAGAGAGAGACCGACCTACCTTACTCTTAATAGATCACATTAACACCTGCTACCGTACCTCCAAAAAAATTAAATAATAGATACCTGTTAATTTATCTTACACGTTTATACATTAATAAGTAGAAATAATAACAGTACTTTAAAATTTATATATACTCATAATATTCATTGACCTGGGAGTACAATTTAGTACATATCACAGAGTACAATAAGTCCAATTTAGTACACATCCCAGGCTGGCCAATTTGAGACGTGAAATGAACTATAATTAGTGGGGATAATGACGAGCGATATGATGCTTCGTTAATTGGAGAGTCGTAATCATGCGGTTTATGTCTTAATGAGTACATTGTTTTCTACGGGTTATAGTGTACACCTGTGAAAGTCTCTCTCTCTCTCTCTCTCTCTCTCCTTCTTTTCTGGGGTGAGGGAGGGAGGGCTGAGGGAAGGGGAGAAGGAGGGATGGGGTGAGAGGAGTGGAGTGGGAAGGAGGGAGAGAGGGAGAGAGGGAGAGAGGAGAGAGAGGGAGAGAGGGAGCAAGGAGGAGGGGAGCAAGGGAGGGCCAGAAGATTGAAAAGGAAGGAGCAATAACCAACAGGTAATTACTTACTAAATGACCCGCTCGACCACCTGACTCGTGTAATATACGTAACACACACACACACACACACACACACACACACACACACACACACACACACACACACACACACAAATGGCACCTATGCACGTAAATATAATCAACTAAAATGTACGTGCATATTTGAGATTAGGTTAGGTTAAGAAATTACACCTCTTCTCTCTGTGTGTTGAGCCAAAAGTGAGCTATTCTGATGGTTCTACCGTCAGATTAGAACTGTCAGAGTAGAGCCATCAGAATAAAACCATCAGAACAGGACCATCAGAACAGGACCATCAGAACAGGACCATCAGAACAGGACCATCAGAACAGGACCATCAGAACAGGACCATCAGAACAGGACCATCAGAACAGGACCATCAGAACAGGACCATCAGAACAGGACCATCAGAACAGGACCATCAAAACAGGACACCATCAGAACAGGACCATCAGAACAGGACCATCAGAACAGGACACATCAGAACAGGACCATCAGAACAGGACCATCAGAACAAGACCATCAGAACAGGACACATCAGAACAGGACCATCAGAACAGGACCATCAAAACAGGACCATCAGAACAGGACCAACAGAACAGGACCATCCAAGAACAGGACCATCAGAACAGGACCATCAGAACAGGACCATCAGAACAGGACCATCAGAACAGGACCATCAGAACAGGACCATCAGAACAGGACCATCAGAACAGGACCATCAGAACAAGACCATCAGAACAGGACACATCAGAACAGGACCATCAGAACAGGACCATCGAACAGGACCATCAGAACAGGACCATCAGAACAGGACCATCAGAACAGGACCATCAAAACAGGACCATCAGAACAGGACCATCAGAACAGGACACATCAGAACAGGACCATCAGAACAGGACCATCAGAACAGGACCATGAACAAGGACCATCAGAACAGGACCATCAGAACAGGACCATCAGAACAGGACCATCAGAACAGGACCATCAGAACAAGACCATCAGAACAGGACCATGACAGGACCATCAAAACAGGACCATCAGAACAGGACCATCAGAACAGGACCATCAGACAGGACACATCAGAACAGGACCATCAGAACAGGACCATCAGAACAGGACCATCAGAACAGGACCATCAGAACAGGACACATCAGAACAGGACCATCAGAACAGGACCATCAGAACGGACCATCAGAACAGGACCATCAGAACAGGACCATCAAAACAGGACCATCAAAACAGGACCATCAGAACAAGACCATCAGAACAGGACCATCAGAACAGGACCATCAGAACAGGACCATCAGAACAGGACCATCAGAACAGGACCATCAGAACAGGACCATCAGAACAGGACCATCAAAACAGGACCATCAGAACAGGACCAAGAACAGGACACATCAGAACAGGACCATCAGAACAGGACCATCAGAACAGGACACATCAGAACAGGACCATCAGAACAGGACCATCCAAGACAGGACACATCAGAACAGGACCATCAAAACAGGACCATCAGAACAGGACCATCCAGAACAGGACCATCAGAACAGGACCATCAGAACAAGACCATCAGAACAGGACCATCAGAACAAGACCATCAGAACAGGACCATCAGAACAGGACCATCAAAACAGGACCATCAGAACAGGACCATCAGAACAGGACCATCAGAACAGGACCATCAGAACAGGACCATCAGAGAACAGGACCATCAGAACAGGACCATCAGAACAGGACCATCAGAACAAGACCATCAGAACAGGACCATCAGAACAGGACCATCAGAACAGGACCATCAGAACAGGACCATCAGAACAAGGACCATCAAAGACAGGACCATCAGAACAGGACCATCAGAACAGGACCATCAGAACAGGACCATCAGAACAGGACCATCAGAACAGGACCATCTTAACCACCTGCACATTAGCCATCCCACATACGTCAACTATAGCGGCGGTGCGTGATTACTCTAGTACTGGAGAACTAATTACACACACACACACACACACACACACACACACACACGGTAATGATGGTGATGATGATGATAATGATAAGTGGCAGCAGCATCGTAATAGTAATAGTAGTAATAGTAGTAGTAGTAGTAGTAGTAGTAAAGTGATATTTATACCGAAATAGTTGTAGTTTGTAGTTGTCGTAGTTGTGGAATTTCTCGAGAAGATAGTTAGTGGAATTCGTTAATAGTTGCTGGTAATTACATGTAATTAGGCAAAAGCAGTTAAGCCGTAGGAGACTAGATGGAAGGTGGGTGAAGGGGAGGGTGAAGGGGAGGGTGAAGGGGGAGGGTGAAGGGGGAGGGTGAAGGGGGAGGGTGAAGGGGGAGGGTGAAGGAGGAGGGAGTGGGGTGTAATAAGAGGAGGGGTAATGCATTCATATCTTGCAGGCATAACTGAGAGAAGGAGGGTGAGGAGTAATGGTGGAGGGAGTGGAAGTAATGGTGGAGGTGAGGGAGTAATGGTGGAGGTGAGGGAGTAATGGTGGAGGGAGTGGGTAATGGTGGAGGGAGTGGAGTAATAGTGGAGGAGTGGAGTAATGGTGGAGGGTGAGGGTAATAGTGGAGGGAGTGGAGTAATGGTGGTGGAGGTGAAGGAGAAATGAGTGAAGGGTGAGGGTAATGGTGGAGGGTGAGAGTAATGGTGGAGAGGGAGTAATGGTGGAGGGTGAGGGAGTAATGGTGGAGGGAGAGGGTAATGGTGGAGGAGTGGAGTAGTGGAGGGAGAGGGAGTAATGGTGGAAGGTGAGGGAGTAATGGTGGAGGGAGAAAGAGTAATGGTGGAGGATGAGGAGTAATTGTGGAGGTGAGGGAGTAATGGTGGAGGGTGAGGTAATGATGGAGGAGTGGAGTAATAGTGGAGGGAGTGGAGTAATGGTGGAGAGGTGAGGAGTAATAGTGGAGGAGTGGAATTAATGGTGGAGGGTGAAGGAGTAATGGTGGAGGGTGAGGGAGTAATGGTGGAGGAGAGGTAAGAGGTGGAGGAGAGGGAGTAATGGTGGAGATGGAGTAATGGTGGAGGGTGAAGGAGTAATGGTGGAGGTGAAGGAGTAATGTTGGAGGGAGAGGAGTAATGGTGGGAGAGATGGAGTAATGGTGGAGGGAGGGGAGTAATGGTGGAGAGATGGTGGAGGTGAGGAGTAATGGTGGAGGGTGAGGGAGTAATGGTGGAGGGTGAGGGAGTAATGGTGGAGGGTGAGGAGTAATGGTGGAGGTGAGGGGAGTAATGGTGGAGGTGAGGGAGTAATGGTGGAGGGTGAGGGTAATGGTGGAGGGAGAGGGAATAATGATGGAGGAGGGAGTAATGGTGGAGAGGAGAGGGTAATGATGGAGGGTGGGGGTAATGGTGGAGGTGGAGTAATGGTTGAGGGAGAGGGAGTAATGGTGGAGGTGAGGGGTAATGGTGGAGGTGAGGGGTAATGGTGGACGGGTGGAGTAATGGTGGAGGGTGAGGGAGTAATGGTGGGTGAGGGAGTAATGGGTGGAGGGAGAGGGAATAATGGTGGAGGGAGGGAGTAATGGTGGAGGTGAGGGGTATGGTGGAGGGAGGGACTATGATGGAGGGAGGGAGTAATGGTGGAGGGAGAGGAGTAATGGTGGAGGGAGAGGGAGTAATGGTGGAGGTGAGGGAGTAATGGTGGAGGGTGATGTGGTTGAGGAGAGTAATTATGTGGAGGAGGGTGGATAACACAATCACACACATATATACATACATTTAAAAAAACACACACACACACACACACACACACACACATTACCACTTTAAAACAAAAATGGACCATTATCACCCAAAGGCCCTGTAATTATGGCGTGGTGGCTAATAAAGGCAGTGGTAGCAGCATCACTCAGCATGCCATTAACCACACAAAACAACAACACAATGAAGCAGTTATCATATCAAACTGCAGCCACGCTTCTCCCCGCCGCCTTCATTAGCATATCCTGCGCCTTAATTGATGATATTAGGACCATTGTGGCAAAAATATATCGGATGGTTAAAAGGGTCAGAATATGTTTGGTGGTGGTGGTGGTGGTGTGGGTAGTGGGTGGTGGTGGTGGTGGTGGTGGTGGTGGTGGTGGTGGTAGTGGTGTGTGGGTGGTGGTGGTGGTAGTGGTGTGGGTGGTGGTGGTGGTGGTAGTGGTGTGGGTGGGTGGTGGTGGTAGTGGTGTGGGTGGTGGTGGTGGTGAGGGTGGTGTGGTAGTGGTGTGGGTGGTGGTGGTGGTGGTGGTAGTGGTGGGTGGTGGTGTGGGTGGTGGTGGTGGTGGTGTGGGTGGTGGTGGTGTGGGTGGTGGTGGTGTGGGTGGTGGTGGTGGTAGTGGTGGTGTGGGTGGTGGTGGTGTGGTGTGGTGGTGTGGTGGTGGTGGTGGTGGTGTGGGTGGTGTGGTGGTGGTGGGGGTGGTGGTGGTGTGGATGGTGGTGGTGGTGGTGGTGGTGTGGTGTGGGTGGTGGTGGTGTGGGTGGTGGTGGTGTGGGTGTGGGTGGTGGTGGTGTGGGTGGTGTGGTTGTGGTGTGGGTGGTGGTGGTGTGGGTGGTGTGGTGGTGGTGGTGGTGGTGGGTGGTGGTGATGGTGGTGGTGTGGGTGGTGGTGGTGTGGATGGTGGTGGTGTGGTAGTGGTGGTGTGGTGGTGTGTGGGTGGTGGTGTGGATAGGTGGTGGTGTGGTAGTGGTGGTAGTGGTGGTGTGGGGTGTTGGTGTGGGTGGTGGTTTTGTGGCGTGCAGTTATAGTCATTAGTGGATAAAGCCTCAACATTAACACCATCAATATTACTACATAATAGTAGCAAGGGTGTGGTTGTGTGTGTGTGTGTGTGTGTGTGTGTGTGTGTGCTGTATCTGGACTTCCTGTACACACACAAACAAATAAACTCCCTCCACCTACCCCATGCACAATCCTCCCTCCCTTCCCGTGCACAATCCCTCCCTCCCGTGCACAATCCTCCTCCACCTGTGTACAATCCCTCCCTTCCCGTGCACAATCATATTCCTTCCCCGTGCACAATCCCTCCCTTCCCCGTGCACAATCCTCTTTCCCGTGCACAATCCTCCCTGCGCACAATCCCTCCCTCCCCGCGCCAATCCCTCCCTCCCCGTGCACAATCCTCCTCCACCTGTGCACAATCCCTCCCTTCCCCGTGCACAATCATATTCGTTCCCCGTGCACAATCCCTCCCCTCCCCGTGCACAATCCTCTTTCCCCGTGCACAATCCTCCCTTCCCCTTGCACAATCCCTCCCCTTCCCCGTGCACAATCCCTTCCCTCCCCGTGCACAATCCTCCCTTCCCTGTGCACAATCCCTTCCCTCCCCGTGCACAATCCTCCTTCCCCCGTGCATAATCCCTCCCTTCCCCGTGCAATCCCTCCCCCTCCCCGTGCACAATCCCTTCCTCTCCCTCCTCCTCCCAGCAGTTCCTCACATCTCCCTAACAACACATACCTTCTCCCTCACAACATAGGTAAGTTAGGTTAGGTTAGGTCAGGTAGTGGGTGTACTCCTCAGGGGTGTTTGGGTCCCACAATACCTGGTCAATATTAGGTGAGGTCTGAGCTGTTTATTTATATATATATATATATATATATATATATATATATATTATATATATATATATATATATATATATATATATATATATATATATTCAAAGTATTGTGTGAGGTGTGTTCAGTGTGGTGTGTATATTGTATTGGGGATAATGGTGTATGGTGGTGTATGATGTCTGGTGGTGGTGATGTATGGTGTATGGTGATGGTGTATGGTGGTGGTGTATGATGATGGTGTAAGTGTGGTGGTGTTTGGTGATGGTGTATTGTGGTGGTGTATGGTGATGGTGTATGGTGGTGGTGTATGGTGTTGTAAGTGTGGTGGTGTATGGTGATGGTGTAAGTGTGGTGGGTGTATTTTATGTATGGGGAGAATTATACCTGTCCTTCCTTCCTCAGTCCTCTCTCCCTCTCCCCGGCCCCTCTACCTCCCTACAACCCCCCCTTCCCTACAGCCCTCCACCTTCCTACAGCCCTCCACCCTTCCCTCCAGCCCCCCCACTCTTCCCTCCCTACAACCCTCTACCCTTCTCTCCCTCACCTCACCTACCTGTCGTGTTCACCTTCACGCCTCATCATCACCAATCACCTCCTTTTACACCATCAACCACCAGGGCCATTGGTTTTCAGGTCCTGCTGGGTCCATCAGGTTTTTTTTGGGTCCTGCAGGTCCTTTGTGGGTCCTTCGGGTCCTTTGTGGATCCTTCGGGTCTTTTGTGGGTCCTCCAGGTCCTTTGTGGATCCTTCGGGTCTTTTGTGGATCCTTCGGGTCTTTTGTGGGTCAATCAGGTCCTTTGTGGGATCTTCAGGTCATCTCTTGGTCCTTCAGGTCATATGTGGATCCTTCAGGTTATTTGTGGGTCCTTCAGGTTATTTGTGAGTCCTTCAGGTCCTTTGTGGGACGCAGTGACGCAGTTATGAGTAGTGTGTACGTAATTATGAGGCTTGTGTACATAATCATGACGCCTGTGTACGTAATTATTAGTGTGTACGTAATTATAAGTCATATGTACGTAGTTATGAGTTGTGTGTACGTAATTATTAGTGTAATAATATAAGTCATATGTACGTAGTTATGAGTTGTGTGTAGTTAGTGTGTATATAATTATAAGTCATATGTACGTAGTTATGAGTTGTGTGTACGTAATTATGAAGCGTATGTTTATGGATGTAGACCAGAGGTAAGATGTTCAAGAGAGGAGAGAGAAAGAGGGAGGGAAGGGAAGGGAAGGGAGGAGGGAGGAGGAGGAGGAGGAGGAGGAGGAGGAGGAAGGAGGAAGGAGGATTCAGACTATGTGGGTCGCGCTAGTGCAATTAATCAGGCCCCCAGATGGTTGACCCCCTCCTCTTCCTCCTCTCCCTCCTCCCTCTCTCCTCTTCCTTTCTCTTCTTCCTCCTTCTCTCTTCTCCTCCTCCTATCCCTCCATTCTTCTCTTCCTACATCCTATTCCCTTCCTCTTCACCACTTCCCTTCCTCTTCTCCTTCATTCTCTTCCTTTCCTCTTCTCCTCCTATATACTCTTCCTCCTCCTCTTCTCCTCTTCCTTCTTCTTCCGCCCTTCATCTCCTCCTCCTCTTTACTGACTGACTGACTGAAGGCGACTTAAGGAGATGAAACCAACACACACACACACACACACACACACACACACACACACACACACACACACACACTTACACACACACACTTACACATAATATTACTACTTGAGAGGCACTTAAGTACATCAACCCCACAC
>NW_024716120.1:100000-117500 GCF_018991925.1 Homarus americanus | reverse complement strand
CCCATGTCACAGCCACCCATGTATACCAGCCACCCATGTACACAGTCACCCATGTACACCAGTCACCCATGTACGCCAACAACCCATGTACGCCAACAACCCATGTACACCATCATCCAAATTATGTACCAGCCACCCATGTATACCAGCCACCCATGTACACCAGTCACCCATGTACACCAGTCACCCATGTACACCAGTCACCCATGTACGCCAACAACCCATGTACGCCATCTCCACCCATGTACACCAGCCACCCATGTATACCAGCCACCCATGTACACCAGTCACCTATGTACACCAATCACCCATGTACGCCAACAACCCATGTACGCCATCAGCCGCCCATGTACACCAGCCACCATGTATACCAGTCACCCATGTACACCAGTCACCCATTGTACACCAGTCACCCATGTATACCAGTCACCCATGTACACCAGCCACCCATGTACACCAGCCACCCATATACGTCAGCCACGTATATACGCCAGCCACTGAGCCAGCCAGTCAGGTACGCCAGACTCAGCTAGTAGACAGTCAGTCCAGGTTCTGTGTCAGCATCAGCCCTCAGCAAGGTTCTGCCAAGTCATTGATGAGTGAGTGAGAGGCCAAGTGTACCCTAACCCCTTTACCCCCTACCCCTTACCTCCACCCACACCCCTTACCCCCTACCCCATACCCTCTCCAACACCCATCTCCCCACCCCACTTACCCCCTACTCCTCTCCCCCTCCACCCCATTAACCCCACCCCTTTACCCCCTACTCTCCCCCAACACCCCCTACCCACCCTCCCCAAATCCCTTCACTTCACCCCACATCCCCTACCTCCCTACCCCAACGTAACCTCCTTTCCAGTGGACTTCCCCTCCAGGGTGTCGTCTCTGTCCACCTACCCACTGTCACCTTCATCCACCTGCCCACTGCATCCTTACCCACCAACCCATTTAGACCCCCCTTCCCTCCCTGCACGACGGTGGGGAGCGACAGGTCCATTACGCAGGTTTCAGGTACACGGGTCATTTAACCTTTCTATTACGACCTGACAAGAAGGAGGGGGGTGAGTGATGGTGGAGATGGTGGGAGGATGGTGGTGATAGGGGTGATGGTAGGGGTGATGGTGGATGAGTGATGGTGATGGTGGTGGTGATGATGGTGGGTGATGGTAGTGGTGATGGTAGTGGTGATGGTGGGTGGTGATGGTGATGGGTGATGTACCTGATGGTGGGTGATGGGTGGTGTGTTGATGGGTGGTGATGATGGTGGGTGATAGTAGTGGGTGATGGCGGGTGATGGTAGTGGGTGATGGTGGTGGTGGGTGAGTGATGGGTGATGGTGGGTGATGGAGGTGGATGGGTGATGGTGGGTGATGGGTGATGGTAGTGGGTGATGGTGGATGGTGGTGGGGTGACAGCCTCCTCTTCTTTCTTCCACACTCTCCCTCCTCCTCCTCCTCCTCCTCTTCCTTCCTTCACACTCTCTCTCCCTTCTCCCCTTCCTTCTACCACTCTTCCTCCTCCTTCTGAGTGACCGGGAGGAGGGACTGTCAACCATGAAGCAGTGACCAGGCTGCCGGAATAAGGAGTACTGTTTAGGTATTCTGAGACGTCACCACAGTGGGGCTCAGGCTGAACTCTTGTCTGCAAGTTAATAGTCCGTAATATGCGTAGCCGAGATACCCGTAGACATGCCCTGGCTGACACGGTATAGCGGCCTTGACGTGCCAACTTCTGTTCCCAGCCAGTCAGCACGTCAGGCAGCCAGTCAGCAGGTTCAGGCAGCCAGTCAGCACGTCACAAACTCTGGATCACTATCTGTTGTGTCGAGGTCTTTCTGATATAATGGATGGTAATAATAGTTATAATAATTAATAGTTATTATTATTATTATTATTATTATTATTATTATTATTATTATTACTCATTTACACTGCTCACAATTGCATGGCAGCTTATTATTTTATGTCCTGTCTGTCTGTCTGTCTGTCTGTCTGTCTGTCTGTCTGTTATTACTTATAATAATTCTACAACCTGACACATATAGACTATCCCGTCACGGACTGGTAGATAAACTGTGACGTAACAGACTGGTAGACAGACTGACTGACTGGCTAGCTGGACAAACAGTTACCTCACAGTCACATCCCCTCATTAATCTAACACTAATTAACAGTCAAGTCAGATTAACACATCACCACCAGTTAATTACCTTCACTAATTAGTACATGGACTGTCATTACCTGTTGGGTCATTAGTAAGTTGTCGATACTAATGGAATATGATTATTATTAAGGTAACTGAAGTACAGAGAGGTAAGATAGAGTCTCTCTCTCTCTCTCTCTCTCTCTCTCTCTCTCTCTCTCTCTCTCTCTCTCTCTCTCTCTCTCTGTGTGTGTGTAGTCCACCACTGTCCCTTGTCCAAGATGATCACCCTGGTTTACCAGTTTCCCTGGTCTACTGCCCCGGGCAGTGCATGAGGTGGACCACTGTCCCGGGCTGTGTGTGGTGGACCATTGTCCCGGGCCGTGTGTTGGGTGGTCACTGCCCGGGCTGTGTGAGGTGGACCACTGTCCCAGGCCCGTGTGTGAGGTGGTCCACTGTCCCGGGCCGTGTGTGAGGTGGTCCACTGTCCCGGGCCGTGTGTGGTGGTCACCATGTCCCGGCCGTGTGTGAGGTGGACCACTGTCGGGCCGTGTGTGAGTGGACCACTGTCCCAGGTCGTCTGTGGTGTTCCACTGTCCTGGACCTCTGTTGGTGGACCACTGTCGGGCCGTCTGTGAGGCGGACCATTGTCCCGAGGCCGTGTGTGGTGGTCACTGTCGGGCCGTCTGTCAGGTGGACCACTGTCGCGGGCCGTGTGCAAGGTGGACCACTGTCCCAGGCCGTGTGCGAGGTGGACCTGTCGCGGGCCGTGTGCAGGTGGACCACTGTCGCGGGCCGTGTGCAGGTGGACCACTGTCGCGGGCCATGTGCAGGTGGACCACTGTCGCGGGCCGTGTGAGGTGGACCACTGTCTGGGCCGTGTGAGGGTGGACCACTGTCGGGCCGTGTGCGAGGTGGACCACTGTCGCAGGCCGTGTGTGGTGGACCACTGTCCCAGGCCGTGTGCAGGTGGTCCACTGTCCCAGGCCGTGTGTAGGTGGACCACTGTCGCGGGCCGTGTGTAAGGTGGACCACTGTCCCGGGCCGTGTGTAGACACCTGACAAACAGTGTCATGTTTGTTGACCACCGAAACAATGGATGACTTTGTCCTGAGCTGTTCAGAGTCCTGCCAGCCATCCTACAGAGCCGCCAGCCATCCTACAGTCCTGTCAGCCATCCCACAGTCCTGTCAGCCATCCCACAGTCCTGTCAGCCATCCCACAGACCGCCAGCCATCCTCATACAGTCCTGTCAGCCATCCTACAGTCCTTCAGCCATCCCACAGAGCTGCCAGCCATCCACAGTCTTGTCAGCCATCCCACAGTTCTGCCAGCCATCCCACAGTCCTGTCAGCCATCCCACAGAGCCGCCAGCCATCCCACAGTCCTGTCAGCCATCCCACAGTCCTGTTCCAGCCATCCCACAGTTCCTGTCAGCCATCCCACAGTCCTGTCAGCCATCCCACAGAGCCGCCAGCCATCCCACAGTCCTGTAAGCCACCCCACAGCCCTGTCAGCCATCCCACAGCCCTGTCAGCCATCCCACAGTCTTGTCAGCCATCCCACAGTCCTGTCAGCCATCCCACAGAGCCGCCAGCCATCCCACAGTCCTGCCAGCCATCCTACAGTCCTGTCAGCCACCCCTACAGTCTTGTCAGCCATCCTACAGTCCTGTCAGCCATCCCACAGCACTGCCAGCCATCCCACAGTGCCGCCAGCCATCCCACAGTCCTCCCAGCTATCCTACAGTCCTGCCAGCCATCCCACAGAGCCGCCAGCCATCCCATCAGCCGCCAGCCATCCCACAGTTCTGCCAGCCATCCTACAGTCCTGCCAGCCATCCCACAGAGCTGCCAGCCACCCCACAGTCTTGTCAGCCATCCCACAGTCGTCAGCCATCCCACAGCACAGCCAGCCACCCCACAGTCTTGTCAGCCATCCCACAGAGCCGCCAGCCACCCCACAGTCTTGTCAGCCATCCTACAGTCCTGCCAGCCATCCCACAGTCCTACCACAGCCATCCCACAGTCCTGCCACAGCCACCCCACAGTCTTGTCAGCCATCCCACAGTCCTGTCCAGCCATCCCACAGCCCTGCCACACCACAGTCTTGTCAGCCATCCCACAGGAGCCGCCAGCCACCCTACAGTCTTCTCAGCCATCCCACAGTCCTGTCAGCCATCCCACAGAGCCGCCAGCCACCACCCCACAGTCTTGTCAGCCATCCCACAGAGCTGCCAGCCATCCCACAGCACTGCCAGCTATCCCAGAGCAGCCACATCCCACAGTCCTGCCAGCCATCCCACAGAGTTGCCACACCCCCTACAGCTCTGTCAGCCATCCTACAGAGCCAGCCACCACAGTCTTGTCAGCCATCCCACAGTCTTGTCAGCCATCCTACAGAGCTGCCAGCCACCCCACAGTCTTGTCAGCCATCCCCACAGTCTTGTCAGCCATCCCACAGAGCCGCCAGCCACTTCACAGTCTTGTCAGCCATCCCACAGTCTTGTCAGCCACCCCACAGAGCCGCCAGCCACCCCACAGTCTTGTCAGCCATCCCACAGAGCTGCCAGCCATCCCCACAGCACTGCCAGCCATCCCACAGGAGCCGCCAGCCATCCCACAGTTCTGCCAGCCATCCTGACGGCGCCGCCAGCCACCCCACAGTCTTGTCAGCCATCGTACAGAGCTGCCAGCCACCCTACAGTCTCTTGTCAGCCATCCCACAGTCCTGCCACATCCACAGAGCCGCCAGCCATCCCACAGTCTTGTCAGCCATCCCACAGTCCTGTCAGCCATCCACAGAGCCGCCACCATCCCACAGTCCTGCCAGCCATCCCACAGTGCCAGCCACCCCACAGTCTTGTCAGCCATCCCACAGTCCTGTCAGCCATCCTCCAGTCCTGTCAGCCATCCCACAGAGCTGCCAGCCATCCCACAGTCCTGCCATCCCACAAGAGCCGCCAGCCGCCCTAAGGTCTTGTCAGCCATCCCACAGTCCTGTCAGCCATCCCACAGTCCTGTCAGCCACCCTACAGTCTTCAGTCAGCCATCCCACAGTTCTGCCAGCCATCCCACAGTCCTGTCAGCCATCCTACAGTCCTGCAGCCACCCCACAGTCTTGTCAGCCATCCTACAGAGCCGCCAGCCACCGTAAGGTCTTGTCAGCCATCCTGACTGTCCTGTCAGCCATCCCACAGTCCTGTCAGCCACCCTACAGTCCTGTCACAGCCACCCACAGTCTTGTCAGCCATCCTACAAGTCCTGGCAGCCACCCTGTCATTCAGCCATCCCACAGAGCCGCCAGCCACTGGTCTTGTCAGCCATCCACAGTCCTGTCAGCCATCCCACAGTCCTGTCAGCCATCCCACAGTCCTGTCAGCCATCCCACAGTCCTGTCAGCCATCCCACAGTCCTGGCAGCCACCCCACAGTCTTGTCAGCCATCCCACAGAACCGCCAGCCACGAAGGTCTTGTCAGCCATCCCACAGTCCTGTCAGCCACCCTACAGTCTTGTCAGCCATCCCACAGTTCTGTCAGCCATCCCACAGTCCCTGTAGCCATCCCACAGTCCTGTCAGCCATCCCACAGTCTGTCAGCCATCCCACAGTTCTGTCAGCCATCCCACAGTCCTCGTCAGCCATCCCACAGTCCTGTCAGCCACCAACAGTCTTGTCAGCCATCCCACAGGTTCTGCCAGCCATCCCACAGTCCTGTCAGCCATCCTACAGTCCTGTCAGCCATCCCACAGTCCTGTCAGCCATCCCACAGTCCTGTCAGCCACCCTACAGTCCAGTCAGCCATCCCACAGTTCTGTCAGCCATCCCACAGTCCTGTCAGCCATCCCACAGTCTTGTCAGCCATCCCACAGTCCTGTCAGCCACCGTACAGTCCTGTCAGCCATCCCACAGTCCTGTCAGCCACCCTACAGTCTTGTCAGCCATCCCACAGTTCTGTCAGCCATCCCACAGTCTCTGTCAGCCATCCCACAGTCCTGTCAGCAATCCTACAGTCCGTCAGCCATCCCACAGTCCTGTCAGCCACTGCACAGTCTTGTCAGCCATCCTACAGTCCTGTCAGCCATCCCACAGTTCTGTCAGCCATCCTCCAGTCTCCTGTCAGCCATCCCACAGTCCTGTCAGCCATCCTACAGTTCTGTCAGCCATCCCACAGTCCTGTCAGCCATCCCACAGTCCTGTCAGCCACCCTACAGTCCAGTCAGCCATCCTACAGTCTTGTCAGCCATCCCACAGTCCTGTCAGCCATCCCACAGTCTTGTCAGCCATCCCACAGTACTGTCAGCCACCCTACAGTCCTGTCAGCCATCCTACAGTCCTGTCAGCCACTGACAGTCCGTCAGCCACCCCACAGTCTTGTCAGCCATCCCACAGTCCTGTCAGCCATCCCACAGTCCTGTCAGCCATCCCACAGTCCTGTCAGCCACCCCACAGTCCTGTCAGCCATCCTACAGTTCTGCCAGCCACCACAGTCTTGTCAGCCATCCCAGTTCTGTCAGCCATCCCACAGTCCTGTCAGCCATCCCACAGTCCTGTCAGCCATCCCACAGTACTGTCAGCCACCGTACAGTCCTGTCAGCCATCCCACAGTCCTGTCAGCCACCCTACAGTCTTGTCAGCCATCCCACAGTTCTGTCAGCCATCCCACAGTCCTGGCAGCCACCCACAGTCTTGTCAGCCATCCCACAGAGCTGCCAGCCACCGTAAGGTCTTGTCAGCCATCCTCAGTCCTGCTCTCAGCCATCCTACAGTCTTGTCAGCCATCCCACAGTCCTGTCAGCCATCCTACAGTCCTGTCAGCCATCCCACAGTCCTGCTCAGCCACCCTACAGTCTTGTCCAGCCATCCCACAGTCCTGTCAGCCATCCCACAGTCCTGTCAGCCATCCCACAGTCCTGTCAGCCATCCTACAGTCCTGTCAGCCATCCCACAGTCCTGGCAGCCACCCTACAGTTTGTCAGCCATCCCACAGAGCCGCCAGCCACCGTAAGGTCTTGTCAGCCATCCTACAGTTCTGCCAGCCACCCTACAGTCTTGTCAGCCATCCCACAGTCCTGTCAGCCACCCTACAGTCCTGTCAGCCATCCTACAGTCCTGTCAGCCATCCTACAGTCCTGTCAGCCATCCTGATCCTCGTAGTCATCCTACAGTACTGTCAGCCACCCTACAGTCCTGTCAGCCATCCTACAGTACTGTCAGCCATCCTACAGTCTTGTCAGCCATCCTACAGTACTGTCAGCCCGTACAGTACTGTCAGCCATCTACAGTCCTGTCAGCCATCCTACAGTCCTGTCAGCCATCCTACAGTACTGTCACACCGCCTACAGTACTGTCAGCCATCCTACAGTACTGTCAGCCATCCTACAGTCCTGTCAGCCACCCTACAGTCTTGTCAGCATCCTACAGTACTGTCAGCCATCCTACAGTCCTGTCAGCCACCCTGTCTTGTCAGCCATCCTACAGTCCTGTCAGCCATCCTACAGTCCTGTCAGCCATCCTACAGTCCTGTCATACGTACAGTCCTGTAGCCATCCTACAGTCCTGTCAGCCACCCTACAGTCTTGTCACCATCCTACAGTCCTGTCAGCCATCCTACAGTACTGTCAGCCATCCTACAGTCCTGTCAGCCATCCTACAGTCTTGTCAGCCATCCTACCAGTACTGTCAGCCACCCTACAGTCCTGTCAGCCATCCTACAGTCCTGTCAGCCATCCTACAGTCCTGTCAGCCACCATGCAGTCCTGTCAGCCATCCTACAGTCCTGTCAGCCATCATACAGTCCTGTCAGCCATCCTACAGTCTTGTCAGCCATCGCAAGTACTGTCAGCCATCCTACAGTCCTGTCAGCCACCTACAGTCTTGTAGCCATCCTACAGTCCTGTCAGCCACCCTACAGTCTTGTCAGCCATCCTACAGTCCTGTCAGCCACCCTACAGTCTTGTCAGCCATCCTACAGTCCTGTCAGCCATCCTACAGTCCTGTCAGCCATCGTACAGTCTTGTCAGCCATCCTACAGTCCTGTCAGCCACCGTACAGTCCTGTCATGTGTTGGGAAGTGTATGTTGGTGTTGGAGTGTGTGTTAGTGATGGGAATGTGTTGGTGATAGAGTGTGTTGGTGATAGGAGAATGTGTGGTGATAGGGAGTGTGTGTTGGTGATAGAGTGTGTTGGTGATGGGGAGTGTGTGTTGGTGAAAGTTGATGGGAGTGTGTTGGTGATAGAGTGTGTTGGTGATAGGGGTGTGTGTTGGTGATGGGGAGTGTGTTGGTGATGGGGGTGTGTGTTGGTGATAGGGAGGTGTGTTGGTGATGGGGAGTGTGTGTTGGTGATAGGGAGTGTGTGTTGGTGATAGGGAGTGTGTGATGGGGAGTGTGTGTTGGTGATGGGGAGTGTGTTGGTGATGGGGAGTGTGTTGGTGATAGGGTGGTGTTGGTGATTGGGGAGTGTGTGTTGGTGATGGGAGTGTGTGTTGGTGATAGGGAGTGTGTTGGTGATGGGGGAGTGTGTTGGTGATAGAGTGTGTGTTGGTGATGGGGAGTGTGTTGGTGATGGGGAGTGTGTGTTGGTGATAGGGGAGTGTGTGTTGGTGATAGGGAGTGTGTGTTGGTGATAGGGAGGTGTGTGTTGATGGGAGAGTGTGTTGGTGATGGGGTGTGTGTTGGTGATGGGGGTGTGTTGGTGATGGGAGTGTGTTGGTGATGGGGAGTGTGTGTTGGTGATAGGGGTGTGTTGTGGTGATGGGTGTGTGTTGGTGATAGGGTGTGTGTTGGTGATAGGGAGAGTGTGTTGGTGATGGGGTGTGTGTTGGTGATAGAGAGTGTGTGTTGGTGATGGGGAGTGCGTGTTGGTGATAGGAGAGTGTGTTGGTGATGGGGAGTGTGTTGGTGATGAGAGTGTGTGTTGGTGATGGGGAGTGTGTTGGTGATGGGGGTGTGTGTTGGTGATGGGGAGTGTGTGTTAGTGGGGAGTGTGTGTTGGTGATGGTGTGTTGGTGATAGGGTGTGTGTTGGTGATATGGAGTGTGTGTTGGTGATAGGGAGAGTGTGTTGGTGATGGGGTGTGTGTTGGTGATGGGGAGTGTGTGTTGTGATGGGGAGTGCGTGTTGGTGATAGGAAGGTGTGTTGGTGATGAGAGTGTGTTGTGATGGGTGTGTGTTGGTGATGAGTGTGTTGGTGATAGGAGTGTGTGTTGGTGATAGGGGTGTGTGTTGGTGATGGAGAGTGTGTGTTGGTGATGGAGAGTGTGTGTTGGTGATGGAGGGAGTGTGTGTTGGTGATGAGGAGTGTGTTGGTGATAGGGGTGTGTGTTGGTGATGGGGGTGTGTGGGGAGTGTGTGTTGGTGATAAGGGGTGTGTGTTGGTGATGGGGAGTGTGTGTTGGTGATGGGGAGTGTGTGTTGGTGATGGGGGTGTGTGTAGGTGGGGAGTGTGTTGGTGATGGGGGTGTGCGTTGGTGAAGGGAGTGTGTGTTGGTGGTGGGGAGTGTGTTGGTGATGGGGGTGTGTGTTGGTGACAGGGGGGTGTGTGTTGGTGATGGGGAGTGCGTGTTGGTGATGGGGTGTGTGTTGGTGAAGGGAGTGTGTGTTGGTGATGGGGAGTGTGTTGGTGATGGGGTGTGTGTTGGTGATGGGGAGTGCGTGTTGGGGAGACTAGCTGGCGATCTCCACCAGTATGACGCTCCCTCATACTGTGTGTTATGTAGGGCAAGAACCTCTCCCTGGGGCACCTTCCCTCCCTGAATGTTAACAAGTCCTCTCTTGGTATTATCTCCCTTTGGTACTCTCTTCCTTGGTATTATCTCCCTTTGGTACTCTCTCCCTGGGTATTCTCTCCCTTGGTATGCTCTCCCTTGGTATTCTCTCCTTGGTATTATCTCCTGGGTATTCTCTCTCCCTTGGTATGCTCTCTCCTTGGTATTCTCTCCTTGGTATGCTCTCCCTTGGTACTATCTCCTCGGTACTCTCTCCTTGGTATTCTCTCCTTGGTATTCTCCTTGGTACTATCTCCCTTGGTATTCTCTTCCTTGGTATTCCCTCTTGGTATTCTCTCCTTAGGTAGTCTCCCTTGGTATTCTCTCCCTTGGTATTCTCTCCTTGGTATTCTCTCCCTTGGTATTCTCTCCTTGGTATTCTCTCCTTGGTATTCTTTCCTTTGGGCTGTCTGTCTACCTGAGCTCTCTGTCTACCTGGCTCGTCTACCTGAGCTCTGTCTACCTGGGCTCTGTCTACCTGAGCTCTGTCTACCTGGGCTGTGTCTACCTGAGCTCTGTCTACCTGGGCTGTCTCCTGAGCTCTGTCTACCTGGGCTATTAGTTGTATCTGTCACCATTGGAAAGCCCTCTCTCTCTCAATACATACCTGACTTATTAATTTAGAAGTACAGTGAAGAAAACAACGTATACACTCTTCCTCGGGCAAACAATTAGATAAACAATTCCAACTTTGCCTGTAGACAAGACCAGGCATGGGTCACCTGCTACGGAAATAACGTGTAAGAAAATATTGATTGGAAGATGCAAGTCACAAGTTGTTATGTGTGTGGTGGAGGAGAGGGGGTGGAGGAAGAAGAAGCGGGTGAGAGTAGGTGGAGGAGGAGAGGAAGGAGGAGAAGGGGTGAAGAGAGACTAGGTGGAGGAGGAGGAAGGGGAGGAGGAGGTGTGGAGAAAGGAGAAGAGGAGAAGGAGATGGGGAGGGGGAGGACGAGGAGAGGGAAGAGGAGGAGGAGGAGGGTGTACATATGTTTCACTTGACAGGTGTTTAAAGCAACAGGTGTACGTATAAAACAACAGGTGTACACACAGCAACAGGTGTACACAAGAAACATGTGAACACCACAGACACCAAGTGTACACATAAAACAACAGGTGTACACATCAAACAACAGATGTAGACAACAGATAACAGGTGTAGGTAACAGGTGCAGACAATAGATAACAGGTGTACATAACAGACATAAAACAACAGGTGTACACAACAGATAACAGGTGTAGATAACAGGTAACAGGTGTACACAACAGGTAACAGGTGTACACAACAGGTAACAGGTACACACAACAGACAACAGGTGTACACAACAGGTAACAGGTACACACAACAGACAACAGGTACACAGCGGAGACAATAAACAAACACCTCGCGTTATAATTGTGTTGAAATACAGTAAGGCGGTACAGCTAGCAGGCAGACGGTACATTAAGTACAGTATAATGGTACAGTTTACACACACACACACACACACACACACACACACACACACACACAGGAATGCCGCCGGACCAGCAAGCACCCTGACCGTCACTGACATAGGTAGCGGCAACACGCGCATACTCAGGAGCAATATGACGGGATATGTTGTCTGGTATGATGATGCCTCAACACCCCAGGCATACCAGCCAGCCGAGTGTAACCTGCGAGTGAGTGAAGGTGGGTGTAGATATACTGGTGGTGGTGGGTGGTAGGGAGTGGTGGTGGTGGTGGAGTGGTGGTGGTGATGATGGTAGTGGTGGTGATGAGTGATGTTAGTAGTGGTGGTGGTGATGGTGGTGGTGGTGATAGTGATGTTAGTGGTGTGGTGGTGGTGGTGGTGATAGTGATGTTGTGGTGGTGGTGGTGGTGGTGTGTGATGTTGAGTGGTGGTGGTGGTGGTGGTGGTGATAGTGATGTTGTGGTGGTGGTGGTGATGATGTAGGAAAATGTTGAATGACAGTGAGTACAGGTGTGTGTGTGTATTTTTTTTCTCTCTCGCTCTCTAATCTATTCATCTCCTGTTATCTATTGTTACGCCGTGGGAACTGAGACAACACCTGGAGGAGGAGGAGCAGCCAGGCAGGTGTGGTGGTCAGGTGACTCCCATACATGTCCCCCACACTGATGGCCCCTCCTCCTCCCTCCCCTCCTCCTCCTTACCCCTCCCTCCTCCTCCTCCTCCTCACACCTCCTCCTCCTCCTCAGTTCCCTCCCTCTTCCTCCTCAGTTCCCCCTCCTCCTCCTCCTCAGCACCTCCTCCCTCCTCCTCAGCACCTCCCTCCCTCCTCCCCTAAGGCCTCAGCCCTCGCTCCTCCTCCTCAATCCTCCCTACCTCTTTATCCTCCCTCCACACTCCCTCCCATTTAACTCTCTCCCTCCCAAACATTTACTCCTCTCGTCCCAATCCTCCTTCACCCTCCCTCCCTCCTTTCCCCCTGCAGTACCCATCCATGGTCAGTGAGCCGCGGAGGAAGGATGGAGGGAGGAGGGCAGAGGATGAAGGGATGGAAGGAGGAAGGCAGGAGGGTGGAGGACAGGAAGGATGGAGGGACGAGTGTAGGAGGATGGAGGGAGGAGGGCAGGAGGAAGGAGTGGCGTGCAGTAGTAAGCCCAGTAGACCACGGCACGGGGCAGATGAACGCCTTCACCCACTGCTCAGGTACACCACCACACGTAATTGCTGGATACCTGGCCGCAACACTCCGATTCCGTGCCGAGATAAGAGCCGCCATGACCACCTCGCGACGTACTGGTGGCACGAACTCGCCGCCAGTCCCGTGTTGTGCCACAATATGGTGCGGCGGCCACTCAGCGAGGATATTCAATCTTCGTCATGTAATCTCGGGTATAACTACAGTGGTAATGCCTCGGAAGGGCCACTAGCTCGGGCATGATTCACCTGGGGCGAGTGGGCGTAACCTGGATCTGGACAGCCATACAACACCGGCCCTTTTGATAACGGTGCACAAGGGTCAAGATAGTAAATAATGTGGTGACAGTGGAGACCCGTGAAGTTCTTGAGGTCAAGTTCTGACTGCTGGAAGGAGCTATTAGTATTTTTTATGACTTCTGGCGAAGACGGCCCCGAGGATGAGTTACACCTTCCACGTCCGACTAGACCATCTTGGCCACGGCTTAGACTCCATCCTCCATATCTTAAACATGGGATACGAACAACAACTTTAGCCCTTCAACAGCATCTAATGAATGACGTCATCTGGGTCAACAACGTTAGATATTGTTATAATAATTGAATTATATTTGACGTGGTGATGTGAGTCAGGGATTCGGTGGTGTAGGTGTACAAGTAGCCCAGACTGACCAGAGGTGCCTGCAACCACTACTCCAGCTCGGACCTCCTCCACCACACCACCACAGTACCTGCCAGCCCGGACCTCCTCCACCACACCACCACAGTACCTGCCAGCCTGACCTCCCCACCACACCACCACAGTACCTGCCAGCCCGGACCTCCTCCACCACACCACCACAGTACCTGCCAGCCCGGACCTCCTCCACCACACCACCACAGTACCTGCCAGCCCGGACCTCCTCCACCACACCACCACAGTACCTGCCAGCCCGGACCTCCTCCACCACACCACCACAGTACCTGCCAGCCCGGACCTCCTCCACCACACCACCACAGTACCTGCCAGCCGGACCCTCCACCACACCACCACAGTACCTGCCAGCCCGGACCTCCACCACACCACCACAGTACCTGCCAGCCCGACCTCCTCCACCACCACCACAGACCTGCCAGCTCGACCTCCCCACCACACCACCACAGTACCTGCCAGCCCAGACCTCCTCCACCACACCACCACAGTACCTGCCAGCCTGGACCTCCACCACACCACAGCACCACAGCCCGGACCTCCACCACACCACCACAGCACCTGCCAGCCTGACCTCCTCCCACCACACCACCACAGTACCTGCCAGCCCGGACCTCCTCCACCACACCACCACAGTACCAACCAGCCCGGACCTCCTCCACCACACCACCACACAGTACCTGCCAGCCCGGACCTCCTCCACCACACCACCACAGTACCTGCCAGCCCAGACCTCCACCACACCACCACAGCACCCCAGCCGGACCTCCACCACACCACCACAGCACACCTGCCAGCCCAGACCTCCTCCACCACACCACCACAGTACCTGCCAGCCCGGACCTCCTCCACCACACCACCACAGCACCACAGTACCTGCCAACCCGCACCTCCACCACACCACCACAGTACTACAGCCCGGACCTCCACCACACCACCACAGCACACAGCCGGACCACCTCCACCACACCACCACAGTACCTGCAGCCTGACCTCCTCCACCACACCACCACAGTACCACAGTACCTGCCAACCCGCACCTCCTCCACCACACCACCACAGTACCTGCCAGCCCGGACCTCCTTCACCACACCACCACACAGCACACAGTACCTGCCAGCCCGGACCTCCTCCACCACACCACCACAGTACCTGCCAGCCCGGACCTCCTCCACCACACCACCACAGTACCTGCCAGCCCGGACCTCCCTCCACCACACCACCACAGTACCCAGCCCGGACCTCCTTCACCACACCACCACAGTACCACAGTACCTGCCAGCCCGGACCTTCTCCACCACATCACCACAGTACCTGCAAGCCCACACCACCACACCACCTGCCAGGCCAGACACCTACAACCACACCCCACCACACTGCCATAACACCACAGTAACTACCAGCCTAGACCTCCTCCACTACACCACCACACTACCACAACCATTACCAGCCAGCCAAGATCTACTTAACTACACTACCACAGCCACCAATACACCACTACCACACCAACAACCTTACCACAACCACTAACAGCAACACTCAACACTACCACCACTACCACCATCACTACCACCAACACTACCACCAACACTACCACCATCACTACCACCATCACTACCACCAACACTACCACCAACACTACCACCAACACTACCACCAACACTACCACCAACACTACCACCAACACTACCACACCATCACTACCACCAACACTACCACCATATAGATAATAAAAACAAATAAAGGCTCATTTTATAAACAGACGCAATATAAATAATATAGATTAATATAGGTAAATAATATAAGTAGATATAGCAATATAGAGAGATGGTATACGATAGATAATAATGCTCGATAGATTGACAAAGATAAGTAGATAGATTGATAAAGATAGATAATATAGATACATAATTGTGGGGTTAATTTCTGGTGGTTTAATTGGTGATAATTATATTATTTCTCGGCAATTAATTTCCAATATCGCTAAAAGTTTTATTTCCAAACTTACCCTCAGGCTTCCCTCTATCCACTAGGCTCCCTCTTCTCCCTCTCTCCCTTAGGCTCCCCTTCTCCCTTAGGCTCCCTCCCTCCTTCCCTACTCTCCTTAGGCTATCCCGCAAGGCTCCTCCTCTCCCTCCCTCTCCTTAGGGATCTACAGCACAGCACAGCACAGCACAGTACAGTACAGCACAATTCTACAACAACACAGCAACAGAAGACCACGACACAGCACGATACAGCACAGCATCACAGCACAATGTAAACACCAGCCACAATAATTATACCAGCAACCTATTACAACCGCCACGCTGTTCAGGATGATCTAGACCAGTACAGCAGATAGTCCGGGCTACTGCACTACAATACACGATAATGAACTACAATATACAACTACAATAGCCCTGGGTAATGAACTACAATATACAACTACAATAGCCTGGATATTGAACTACAATATAACTACAATAGCCTGGGTAATGAACTACAATAGCCCCGGGTAATGAACTCAATATACAACTACAATAGCCCTGGTATGAACTACAATAGCTGGGTAATGAACTAATAGCCGTGGGTAATGAACTACAATAGCCCTGGGTAATGAACTACAATAGCCGTGGGTAATGAACTACAATAGCCGTGGGTAATGAACTATAATATACAACTACAATAGCCTTGAATGACAACTACAATAGCCCTGAGTAATGAACTACAATAGCCGTGGGTAATGAACTACAATAGCCCTGAATGAACTACAATATACAACTACAATAGCCTGAGTAATGAACTACAATAGCCCTGGATAATGAACTACAATAGCCTGGTAATGAACTACAATAGCCCTGGGTAATGAACTACAATAGCCCTGGGTAATGAACTACAATATACAACTCCAATAGCCCAGGGTAATGAACTACAATAGCCCTGGGTAATGAACCACAATAGCCCCAGGTAATGAACTACAATAGCCGTGGGTAATGAACTACAATAGCCTGGGTAATGAACTACAATAGCCCTGGGTAATGAACTACAATAGCCTGGGTAATGAACTACAATAGCCCTGGGTAATGAACTCTCAACTCAATAGCCCAGGGTAATGACTACAATAGCCCAGGTAATGAACTACAATAGTCCTGGGTAATGAACTACAATATACAACTACAATAGCCCTGGGTAATGAACTACAATAGTCAGGGTAATGAACTACAATATAACTACAATAGCCCTGGGTAATGAACTACACTAGCCCAGGTAATGAACTACAATATACAACTACAATAGCCTGGGTAATAACTACAATAGCCTGGGTAATGAACCAATAGCCGGGTAATGAACCAATAGCCCTGGAATGAACTACAATACCTGGGTAATGAACTACAATATACAACTCCAATAGCCCAGGGTAATGAACTACAGTAGCCCTGGGTAATGAACTACCACAATAGCCCTGGGTAATGAACTACAATAGCCCTGGGTAATGAACTAATAGCCCTGTAATGAACTACAATAGCCCTGGGTAATGAACTACAATAGCCCTGTAATGAACCACAATAGCCCTGGGTAACGAACTACAATAGCCCTGGGTAATGAACTACAATAGCCCAGGGTATGAATCACAATAGCCCTGGGTATGAACTACAATAGTCCTGCGTAATGAACTCCAATAGCCCTGGGTAACGAACTACAATAGCCCTGCGTAATGAACTACAATAGCCCTGGGTAACGAACTACAATAGCCCTGGGTATGAACTATAATATACAATTACAATAGCCCTGGGTAATGAACTACAATAGCCCTGGGTAATGAACTACAGCCCTGGGTAATGAACTACAATAGGAAGTGAAGGCGTCAGGGTAGGGTGTAAAGACGCCACACTGTCTCCTTGTACACCGAAGCCTTGATCTATTCAGTGGACTGTATCTACACTGCCCCTTACATGAGGTGTAGGGAACCCGCGTTCACCTGTTATCCTCACACAATACACTCTGCTTAACTTACCTGGACGTTAATTAATGAACACTTCACCTGTACACATTGTAGGCGGTGTGTTGGATACATTGTGAAACTTGTCTCTCTCTCTCTCTCAGGTCAGGAGAGAGGGAGGGTCAGGTAGAGCTTCCACCACCATATATCGCTAGTGGGTGAGGTGAGGTGAGGAGGAGGAGGGGGAGGGGAAGGGGGAGGGGAAGGGGGAGGGGGGGGGAGTGGAGACAACCCCTGCATACTGATATTCTACACACACACACCCTCCTCACGA
>NW_024716120.1:0-95000 GCF_018991925.1 Homarus americanus | reverse complement strand
GTGTGTGTGTGTGTGTGTGTGTGTGTGTGTGTGTGTGTGTAAACTGATATGTTGACATAAAACTGTGTGTGTGTGTGTGTGTGTGTCTGTGTGTGTGTCTGTGTGTGTGTGTGTGTGTGTGTGTGTGTGTGTGTATGTAAACTAATATGTTGTCAAACAAAAACTGTGTGTCTGTGTGTGTGTCTGTGTGTGTGTGTGTGTGTGTGTGTGTGTGTAAACTAATATGTTGACATACAAAACTGTGTGTGTGTGTGTGTGTGTGTGTAACTAATATGTTGCCAAACAAAAACTGTGTGTCGTGTGTGTGTCTGTGTGTGTGTGTGTGTGTGTGTGTCTGTGTGTGTGTGTGAAACTGACATGTTGACATACAAAACTGTGTGTGTGTGTGTGTGTGTGTGTGTGTGTGTGTGTGTGTGTGTCTGTGTGTCTGTGTGTGTGTGTGTGTGTGTGTATGTAAACTAATATGTTGTCAAACAAAAACTGTGTGTCTGTGTGTGTGTGTGTGTCTGTGTGTGTGTAAACTAATATGTTGACACAAAACTAATGTGTGTGTGTGTGTGTGTTAACGGTATACGACACACAGACAGAAAGGCCGGGTGGCAGAGGCGTGGAAGGGAGGAGGAGGAGGAGGAGGAGGAGGAGGAGGAGGAGGAGGAGGAGGTTGTTATGTGGGGCAGGAAGGTCTTGTGGAATAAACACCCGAATTAATTATATTCAATAATGATAACACTACCACTAAGCATGTGTAGTGTGTGTGTGTGTGTGTGTGTGTGTCCAAACCGCAATTAGATCAACAACCACCACCACCTCACCCAGAACAAAAATCGAAAACAAGTTCGATCACCCACCACCACAACAACCACACCCACCACCACCGCAACAACCACACCCACCACCACAACAACAACCACAACCAGTTCAGCCACCACCACAACAACAACAACAAGTGGGCCGTGAACCAGAAAGGTCGACCCATGGGCCAGGTCGGTCACTGCCCAGTCATAAGAGAGCTCCACAACCCTCACCTTCGGTCTCTGTCTCCCTAATTGGCTCACAGCAACACGACTCCTCCTCACCGTTAAGACTTCTCAACAAATTACTGTACCTACCATTCTTGGATCACCTGAGGAGTAACCGCCCAAACCTAACCTAACCTAACCTAATGCTAACCTACATTAGTTTAACCTAACCTAAACTAACCTAACATAACCTGATGCTAACCTAACCTAACCTAACCTAATGCTAACCTACATTAGTTTAACCTAACCTAAACTAACCTAACATAACCTGATGCTAACTTAACCTAACCTAACCTAACCTAACCTAACTTAACCTAACCAAACGCTAACCAAACCCCCACTCAGGTAGCATCAGGGTGGTTAATCTTCAGGTGAAATCATGAACAAGAATTTAACTGAATATCTATCTATCTATCTATCTATCTATCTATCTATCTCACCAACAGATGCGGTAGATGGTTCCTGTTCCGCTCTCTCCGCAGGTAACCACTCAGGGAACCCGATACCTTGGCATAGATTAGTGAAACAAAAGAGATCTGATAGGAACCTGAAGACACGACCATCGACCACCACGGCGAGTGAGGAGGGCTCGTTCACCTTATACCTGGAGAAGATATAGAACCTTATACCTGCAGCTGATATAGGGCCTTATACCTGCAGAAGCTATAGAACCTTATACCTGGAGCTGATATAGAACCTTATACCTGGAGAAGATATAGGACCTTATACCCAGAGAAGATATAGAACCTTATACCTGCAGCTGATATAGGCCTTATACCTGAGAGAAGATATAGGACCTTATACCTGCAGAAGATATAGAACCTTATACCTGCAGCTGATATAGGACCTTATACCTGGAGCTGATATAGGGCCTTATACCTGGAGAAGAATATAGGACCTTATACCTGCAAAAGATATAGAACCTTATACCTGCAGCGATATAGGACCTATACCTGGAGCTGATATAGGGCCTTATACCTGGAGCTGATATAGGCCTTATACCCTGGAGAAGATAGAACCTTATACCTGGAGAAGAACCTTATACCTGCAGAAGATATAGAACCTTATACCTGAGCTGATATAGAACCTTATACCTGAGCTGATATAGAACCTTATACCTGGAGAAGATATAGAACCTTATACCTGGAGCTGATATAGAACCTTATACCTGCAGCTGATAGGCCTTATACCTGAGCTGATATAGAACCTTATACCTGGAGCTGATATAGAACCTATACCTGCAGCGATATATAGGGCCTTATACCTGAGCTGATATAGAACTTATACCTGCAGAAGATATAGAACCTTATACCTGAGAAGATATAGAACCTTATACCTGAGCTGATATAGAACCTTATACCTGCAGATGATATAGAACCTTATACCTGGAGAAGATATAGGGCCTTATACCTGGAGAAGATATAGAACCTTATACCTGCAGAAGATATAGAACCTTATACCTGGAGCTGATATAGAACCATATACCCAGACTGATATAGGCCTTATACCTGGAGCTGATATAGAACCTTATACCTGCAGAAGATAAGAGAACCTTATACCTGGAGAAGATATAGAACCTTATACCTGGAGCTGATATAGAACCTTATACCTGCAGATGATATAGGCCTTATACCTGGAGAAGATATAGGCCTTATACCTGGAGAAGATATAGAACCTTATACCTGCAGAAGATATAGAACCTTATACCTGAGCTGATATAGAACCTTATACCTGCAGCGCTGATAGGGCCTTATACCTGAGAAGATATAGAACCTTATACCTGGAGAAGATATAGAACCTTATACCTGGAGCTGATATAGAACCTTATACCTGGAGAAGATATAGGCCTTATACCTGGAGAAGATATAGAACCTTATACCTGGAGAAGATATAGAACCTTATACCTGGAGCTGATATAGAACCTTACCTGCAGATGATATAGGGCCTTATACCTGGAGAAGATATAGGGCCTTGCATACCTGGAGAAGATATAGAACCTTATACCTGCAGAAGATATAGAACCTTATACCTGGAGCTGATATAGGGCCTTATACCTGGAAGATATAGGACCTTATACCTGGAGTTAATATGGACCTTATACCTGCAGCTGATATAGGGCCTTATACCTGGAGGACTGATATAAGGGCCTTATACCTGGAGCTGATATAGGGCCTTACCTGGAGAAGATATAGAACCTTACCTGCAGCTGATATAGGGCCTTATACCTGGAGAAGATATAGAACCTTATACCTGCAGCTGATATAGAACCTTATACCTGGAGAAGATTAGGGCCTTACCTGGAGCTGATATAGAACCTTATACCTGGAGCTGATATAGAACCTTATACCTGCAGCTGATATAGGGCCTTATACCTGGAGCTGAATATAGAACCTTATACCTGGAAGATATAGAACCTTATACCTGCAGAAGATATAGGAACCTTATACCTGGAGCTGATATAGAACCTTATACCTGCAGCTGATATAGGGCCTTATACCTGGAGCTGATATAGAACCTTATACCTGCAGAAGATATAGAACCTTATACCTGGAGAAGATATAGAACCTTATACCTGGAGCTGATATAGAACCTTATACCTGCAGATGATATAGGGCCTTATACCTGGAGAAGATATAGGGCCTTATACCTGGAAGATAGAACTTATACCTGCAGAAGATATAGAACATACCTGGAGCTGATATAGAACCTTATACCTGCAGCTGATATAGGGCCTTATACCTGGAGAAGATATAGAACCATACCTGGAGAGATAGAGCCTTATACCTGAGCTGATATAGAACCTTATACCTGGAGAAGATATAGAGCCTTATACCCTGGAGATATGAACCTTGGAGAAGATATAGAACCTTATACCTGGGCTGATATAGAACCTTATACCTGCAGATGATATAGGGCCTTATACCTGGAGAAGATATAGGGCCTTATACCTGGAGAAGATATAGAACCTTATACCTGCAGAAGATATAGAACCTTATACCTGGAGCTGATATGGGCCTTATACCTGGAGAAGATATAGGACCTTATACCTGGGTTAATATAGGACCTTATACCTGCAACTGATATAGGGCCTTATACCTGGAGACTGATATAGGGCCTTATACCTGGAGCTGATATAGGGCCCTTATACCTGGAGAAGATATAGAACCTTATACCTGCAGCTGATATAGGGCCTTATACCTGGAGAAGATATAGAACCTTATACCTGCAGCTGATATAGAACCTTATACCTGGAGAAGATATAGGGCCTTATACCTGGGCTGATATAGAACCTTATACCTGGAGCTGATATAGAACCTTAACCTGCAGCTGATAAGGGCCTTATACCTGGAGCTGATATAGAACCTTATACCTGCAGAGATATAGAACATACCTGGAGAAGATATAGAACCTTATACCTGGAGCTGATATAGAACCTTATACCTGCAGATGATATAGGGCCTTACCTGGAGAAGATATAGAACCTTATACCTGCAGAAGATATAGAACCTTATACCTGGAGCTGATATAGGGCCTTATACCTGGAGAAGATATAGGACCTATACCTGGAGGTTAATATAGGACCTTATACCTGCAGCTGATATGAGACTTATACCTGGAGCGATATAGGGCCTTATACCTGGAGCTGATATAGAGACCTTATACCTGGAGAAGATATAGAACCTTATACCTGCAGCTGATATAGGGCCTTATACCTGGAGAAGATATAGAACCTTATACCTGCAGCTGATATAGGGCCTTATACCTGGAGAAGATATAGAACCTTATACCTGGAGCTGATATAGGGCCTTATACCTGGAGAAGATATAGAACCTTATACCTGGAGAAGATATAGAACCTTATACCTGCAGAAGATATAGAACCTTATACCTGGAGCTGATATAGAACCTTATACCTGCAGAAGATAAGGACCTTATACCTGGAGTTGTATAGGACCTTATACCTGACCTGCAGCTGATATAGAGCCTTATACCTGGAGCTGATATAGGGCCTTATACCTGGAGCTGATAGGGCCTTATACCTGGAGAAGATATAGAACCTTATACCTGCAGCTGATATAGGGCCTTATACCTGGAGAAGATATAGAACCTTATACCTGCAGAAGATATAGAACCTTATACCTGGAGCTGATATAGACTTATACCTGAAGAAGATATAGGACCTTATACCTGGAGTTAATATAGGACCTTATACCTGCAGCTGATATAGGGCCTTATACCTGGAAGATATAGAGACTTATACCTGCAGAAGATATAGAACCTTATACCTGCAGAAGATATAGAAACCTTATACCTGGAGCTGATATAGAACCTTATACCTGAAGAAGATATAGGACCTTATACCTGGGTGTAGGTGCCCATATCTGCAGCTGATATGAGACCTTATACCTGCAGCTGATATAGGACTTATACCTGCAGCTGATATAGAGCCTGGAGTTAATATAGGGCCTTACCTGGAGTTAATATAGTACCTTATACATGGAGTTAATATAGGGCCTTATACCTGGGTTAACATAGGACCTTATACCTCGAGTTAATATAGGGCCTTATACCTGGGTTAACATAGGACCTTATACCTGGAGTTAATATAGGACCTTATACCTGGAGTTAATATAGGACCTTATACCTGGAGTTAATATAGGACCTTATACCTGCTGAGTTAACATAGAACCTTATACCTGGAGTTAACATAGGACCTTATACCTGGAGTTAATATAGGACCTTATACCTGGGTTAACATAGGACCTTATACCTGGGTTAACATGGGACCTTATACCTGGAGATGATATAGAACCTTATACCTGGGTTAACATAGGACCTTATACCTGGGTTAATATAGGACCTTATACCTGGAGTTAACATAGGACCTTATACCTGGAGTTAACATAGGACCTTATACCTGGAGATGATATAGAACCTTATACCTGGAGATGATATAGAACCTTATACCTGGAGTTAATATAGGGCCTTATACCTGGGTTAACATAGGACCTTATACCTGGAGTTAACATAGGACCTTATACCTGGAGTTAACATAGGACCTTATACCTGGAGTTAATATAGGACCTGGGTTAATATAGGGCCTTATACCTGGAGCTGATATAGGACCTTATACCTGGAGCTGATATAGGGCCTTATACCTGGAGCTGATATAGGGCCTTATACCTGGAGAAGATATAGAACCTTATACCTGCAGCTGATATAGAACCTTATACCTGGAGCTGATATAGGGCCTTATACCTGGAGCTGATATAGGACCTTATATCTGGAGCTGATATAGGGCCTTATACCTGGAGAAGATATAGAACCTTATACCTGCAGCTGATATAGGGCCTTATACCTGGAGCTGATATAGGGCCTTATACCTGGAGCTGATATAGGGCCTTATACCTGGAGAATATATAGAACCTTATACCTGCAGCTGATATAGAACCTTATACCTGGAGCTGATATAGGGCCTTATACCTGGAGCTGATATAGGGCCTTATACCTGGAGAAGATATAGAACCTTATACCTGCAGCTGATATAGGGCCTTATACCTGGAGAAGATATAGTACCTTATACCTGGAGTTAATATAGTACCTTATACCTGGAGTTAACATAGGACCTTATACCTGGAGTTAACATAGGACCTTATACCTGGAGTTAACATAGGACCTTATACCTGGAGTTAACATAGGACCTTATACCTGAGTTAACATAGGACCTTATACCTGGAGTTAATATAGAACCTTATACCTACAGCTGATATAGAACCTTATACCTGGAGTTAACATAGGACCTTATACCTGGAGTTAATATAGGACCTTATACCTGGAGTTAACATAGGTTTATACCTGGAGTTAATATAGTACCTTATACCTGGAGTTAACATAGGACCTTATACCTGGAGTTAACATAGGACCTTATACCTGGAGTTAACATAGGACCTTATACCTGGAGTTAACATAGGACCTTATACCTGAGTTAACATAGGACCTTATACCTGGAGTTAATATAGAACCTTATACCTACAGCTGATATAGAACCTTATACCTGGAGTTAACATAGGACCTTATACCTGGAGTTAATATAGGACCTTATACCTGGAGTTAACATAGGGCCTTATACCTGGAGTTAACATAGGGCCTTATACATGGAGTTAATATAGGACCTTATACCTGGAGTTAACATAGGACCTTATACCTGGAGTTAACATAGGACCTTATACCTGGAGTTAACATAGGACCTTATACCTGGAGTTAACATAGGACCTTATACCTGGAGTTAACATAGGACCTTATACCTGGAGTTAATATAGATGTGTTCACTACATACCTGGAGCTACTACAGGACAGGGTCGTCTTACCTGTAATAGAAACAAAGACATTACATTAACATCGGGTCAAGTAATCGTGCTTTATTGTTGCTGTTGTTTGCGTCTTTTTAAACGTCTATTTACGTTTGTTTATGTCTGTTTGTTTCTTTATTTTTGCTTACGTTTGTTTATGTCTGTTTACGTTTATGTCTAGCTACGTTTGTTTGTGCTTGGTTACGTTTTTATGGTTTACATTTGTTTATTGTCTGTTTACGTTTATTTATGTCTGTTTACGTTTGTTTATGTTTGTTTATGCTTGTTTACGTTTTTATATTTTCGTTTGTTTGTCTGTTATAATTGTTTATGTCTGTTTACGGTTGTTTATGTCTGTTTACGTTTGTTTATGTCTTCTTACGTTTACTTACATTTCTAAGACATTTATTTGTATTTAATGATTTAATGAGACGTACAAGTAACTTACATTTAGTGAGATGAATTATTGAATATTTATAAGTGGTGGTGAGGCCAGTGACCTCCCTCCCTCCATCCTTCCCCCAGCACTCCCTCCTTCCCTCCATCACTCCCTCCCTCCCCCAGCACTCCCTCCTTCCCTCCATCACTCCATCCTTCCCTCCATCACTCCCTCCTTCCCTCCATCACTCCCTCCTTCCCTCCACCACTCCCTCCTTCCCTCCATCAATTCTCCTTTCCCTCCCCAGCATTCTCCTCCTCTCCATCACCCCCTCCTTCCTCCATCACCCCCCTCCTCCATCACCCCTCTTCTCCATCACCCCCCTTCCCTCCATCACCCCTGCGCCCCTCCCCTCCACTCCTCCCTTCCCTCCATCACCCTCCTTCCCTCCACTCCCCCTCCTTCCCCCTCCATCACTCCCCTTCCCTCCATCACTCCTTCTTCCTCCACTCCCTTTCCTCCATCACTCCCTGCCTTCCTCCATCACTCCCGCAAGGCCTTCCTCCATCACCCCCCTCCTCCATCACCCTGCCATCCTCCACCACCTCCTTCCCTCCATCACTCCCTCCTTCCCTCCATCACCCCTCCTTCCTCCACCACTCCCTCCTTCCTCCATCACTCCTCTTTCCTCCACCACTCCTTCCTCCACCACTCCCTCCTTCCCTCCACCACCCTCCTTCCCTCCATCACTCCCTCCTTCCCTCCACCACTCCCTCCTTCCCTTCATCACTCCCTCCTTCCCTCCATCACTCCCTCCTTCCCTTCATCACTCACTCCCTTAATCTCACCATCCCTCCCTCATTTCAACACGCCTTCCACCCTCAACATACCCTACACTCCACACCCTGCACTCCACACCCTACACTCCACACCCTATACTCCACACCCTACACTCCACACACTCCACACCCTACACTCCACACCCTACACTCCACACCTGCGACCTGTGGTTTGACTTCACCGGGTCAGCTCTCGTTCATATTCAAGGTCCCAGGTGATGGTCTTAGTTCTCACGACCACACACACACACACACACACACACACACACACAGATAGATAGATAGATAGATAGATAGATAGATAGATATAGATACAGAGACAGACAGACAGACAGAGACAGACCTTCATCTTATATTTCTCACTTCGACACACACACATACACCTCACTCAGTCTTGCTCAGGTTGTGTCTCATCCTACACCTGCGAAAGATAAGAAAAAGACGAGACCACCTGGTGCTGGCAACACTCCAGCTGAGACAGTGTTGCCATATAGAGGATTGTACACATTTTCTCCCCGGTGCTGTTATCTTGGCATTTGTCCGAGTGAATGTAAGACACGAGGAATGATGATAACAGCGAGACGAGGCGATAACACACAACAACATGACGAGGCAAGATGGCGGCGGCTTTACACTGAGACTCAAGTGACATGAAGACCAGCATATGCATTAACAAGACAGTGACCTCTCTTAATTGCAGGTATTGGGTAGGTATTGGACAGGTACTAGGCAGGTATTGGGCAGGTACTAGGCAGGTATTGGGCAGGTATTGGGCAGGTACTAAGCAGGTATTGGGCAGGTATTGGGCAGGTACTAGGCAGGTATTGGGCAGGTACTAGGCAGGTATTGGACAGATATTCGGCGGGTACTAGGCAGGTATTGGGCGGGTATTGGGCAGGTACTAGGCGAATGTGTGAGTATTGGGCAGGTACTAGGCAATTGGGCGTATTGGGCAGGTACTAGGCAGGTATTGGGCAGGTACTAGGCAGGTATTGGGCAGGTATTGGGCAGGTACTAGGCAGGTATTGGGCGGGTATTGGGGCAGGTACTGAACGGGTATTGGGCAGGTATTGGGCGGGTACTAGGCGGTATTGGGCAGGTATTGGGCAGGTACTAGACAGGTATTGGGCGGGTATTGGGCAGGTACTAGGCAGGTTGGCAGGTATTGGGCAGGTATTGGGCAGGTACTAGGCAGGTGTGGGCAGTGTTAAGCGAATATTGGGAAAGTGTTTTGTAGGTGAGGGTGTAAAGAGGGTGTAAGAACAAGATGTAGGATGGATGGTGGCAGGAAGGAGGTGTAGAATGGGTATAGGAGAGTGAGGGGTAGAAGGATGGGTATGAGAGGTGGAGGGTGTAAGATGGGTATAGGAGAGTGGAGGTGTAGATGGTATAGGAGAGTGGAGGGTGTAAGGATGGGTATAGGAGAGTGGAGGGTGTAGAAGGATGGGTATAGGAGAGTGGAGGGTGTAGAAGGATGGGTATAGGAGAGTGGAGGGTGTAGAAGGATGGGTATAGGAGGTGAAGGGTGTAGAAGGATGGGTATAGGAGAGTGGAGGTGTAGAAGGATGGGTATAGGAGAGTGGAGGGTGTAGAAGGATGGGTATAGGAGGAGGTGGAGGTGTAGAAGGATGGGTATAGGAGAGTGGAGGGTGTAGAAGGATGGGTATAGGGAGAGTGGAGGGAGTGGAAGGATGGGTATAGGAGGTGGAGGGTGTAGAAGGATGGGTTTAGGAGAGTGGAGGTGTAGAAGGATGGGTATAAGGAGAGTGGAGGTGTGAAGGATGGGTATAGGAGAGTGGAGGTGTAGAAGGATGGGTATATAGGAGAGGGTGTGGAAGGGATGGGTATAGGGAAGTGAGGGTGTAGAAGGATGGGTATAGGAGGTGGAGGTGTAGAAGGATGGGTATAGGAGAGTGAAGGGTGTAGAAGGATGGGTATAGGAGAGTGAAGGGTGTAGAAGGATGGGTATAGGAGAGTGGAGGGTGTAGAAGGATGGGTATAGGAGAGTGGAGGGTGTGGAAGGATGGGTATGGGAGAGTGGAGGGTGTAGAAGGATGGGTATAGAGTGAGTGAAGGGTGTAGAAGGATGGGTATAGGAGAGTGGAGGGTGTAGAAGGATGGGTATAGGAGAGTGGAGGGTGTGGAAGGATGGGTATAGGAGAGTGGAGGGTGTAGAAGGATGGGTATAGGAGGTGGAGGTGTAGAAGGATGGGTATAGGAGGTGGAGGGTGTGGAAGGATGGGTATAGGAGAGTGGAGGAGGTGTAGAAGGATGGGTAGGGGGAGAGAGTGGAGGGTGTGGAAGGATGGGTATAGGAGAGTGGAGGGTGTAGAAAGGATGGGTATAGGAGAGTGAAAGGGTGTAGAAGGATGGGTATAGGAGAGTGAAGGGGTGTAGGATGGTTATAGGAGAGTGAAGGGTGTAGAAGGGAGGAGGTGTATCGGCAGGGTGTAAGAGGGAGGGTGTTTTAGGAGGAAGGGTGTATCACCAGGGTATAGGAGGGAGGGTGTATCAGCGGGGTGTAGGAGGAGGGTGTACGTAGAGAGGCACAATGGTCGCCTGTGTACACAGTTATACACCAGCTTAACAATATATATTCTTTACGTTGTGTTGTGTTGACTTATGGCGACCTTCATATTGCCCTCTGATGCTGGTACTTGTGGTGTGTTAGTGGTGTGTTAGTGGTGTGTTAGTGGTGTGTTAGGGTGTGTTAGTGGTGTGTTAGTGGTGTGTTAGTGGTGTGTTAGTGGTGTGTTGTGGTGTGCTTGTGGTGTGTGTGGTGGTGTGTGTTAGTGGTGTGTTAGTGGTGTGCTTGTGGTGTGTTAGTGGTGTGTTAGTGGTGTGTTAGTGGTGTGTTAGTGGTGTGTTAGTGGTGTGTTAGTGGTGTGTTAGTGGTGTGTTAGTGGTGTGTTAGTGGTGTGTTAGTGTGTGTTAGTGGTGTGGTGGTGTGTTAGTGGTGTGTTGGTGGTGTGTTGGTGGTGATGCTTGTGGTAGTGTTGGTGGTGTGTTGAGTGGTGTGTTGGTGGTGTGTTGGTGGTGTGTTAGTGGTGTGTGTTAGTGGTGTGTTAGTGGTGTGTTGGTGGTGTGTTAGTGGTGTGTTAGTGGTGTGTTAGTGGTGTGTTTGTGGTGTGTTAGTGGTGTGTTTGTGGTGTGTTTGTGGTGTGTTAGTGGTGTGTTTGTGGTGTTAGTGGTGTGTTAGTGGTGTGTTAGTGGTGTGTTGGTGGTGTGTTAGTGTGGTGTGTTAGTGGTGTGTTAGTGGTGTGTTTGTGGTGTGTTTGTGGTGTGTTAGTGGTGTGTTAGTGGTGTGTTTGTGGTGTGTTAGTGGTGTGTTAGTGTGGTGTGTTTGTGGTGTGTTAGTGGTGTGTTAGTGGTGTGTTAGTGGTGTGTTGGTGGTGTGTTAGTGGTGTGTTAGTGGTGTGTTAGTGGTGTGTTAGTGGTGTGTTTGTGGTGTGTTAGTGGTGTGCTTGTGGTGTGCTTGTGGTGTGTTAGTGGTGTGTTAGTGGTGTGTTAGTGGTGTGTTAGTGGTGTGTGTTAGTGGTGTGCTTGTGGTGTGTTAGTGGTGTGTTAGTGGTGTGTTAGTGGTGTGTTAGTGGTGTGTTAGTGGTGTGTTAGTGGTGTGTTAGTGGTGTGTTAGTGGTGTGTTTGTGGTGTGTTAGTGGTGTGTTAGTGGTGTGTGGTGGTGTGTTGAGTGTGTTAGTGGTGTGTTTGTGGTGTGTTAGTGGTGTGTTAGTGGTGTGTTAGTGGTGTGTTAGTGGTGTGTTAGTGGTGTGTTAGTGATGTGTTAGTGGTGTGTTAGTGGTGTGTTTGTGGTGTGTTAGTGGTGTGTGTTTGTGGTGTGTGTTTGTGGTGTGTTTGTGGTGTGTTGGTGGTGTGTTTGTGGTGTGTTGGTGGTGTGTTAGTGGTGTGTTAGTGGTGTGTTTGTGGTGTGTTGGTGGTGTGTTAGTGGTGTTGGTGGTGTGTTTGTGGTGTTAGTGGTGTGTTAGTGGTGTGTTTGTGGTGTGTTAGTGGTGTGTTAGTGTTGTGTTTGTGGTGTGTTAGTGGTGTGTTAGTGGTGTGTTTGTGGTGTGTTTGTGGTGTGTTAGTGGTGTGTTAGTGGTGTGTTAGTGGTGTGTTAGTGGTGTGTTAGTGGTGTGTTAGTGGTGGTGTGTTTTGTGGTGTGTTTGTGGTGTGTTTGTGGTGTGTTAGTGGTGTGTTGTTTGTGGTGTGTTGTGGTGTGTTTGTGGTGTGTTAGTGGTGTGTTTGTGGTGTGTTGGTGGTGTGTTAGTGGTGTGTTAGTGGTGTGTTAGTGGTGTGTTAGTGGTGTGTGTTTGTGGTGTGTTAGTGGTGTGTTAGTGGTGTGTTGTGTGGGTGTTTGTGGTGTGTTAGTGGTGTGTTTGTGGTGTGTTAGTGGTGTGTTTGTGGTGTGTTTGTGGTGTGTTAGTGGTGTGTTAGTGGTGTGTTAGTGGTGTGTTAGTGGTGTGTTTGTGGTGTGTTTGTGGTGTGTTTGTGGTGTGTGTTAGTGGTGTGTTTGTGGTGTGTTAGTGGTGTGTTTGTGGTGTGTTAGTGGTGTGTTTGTGGTGTGTTTGTGGTGTGTTAGTGGTGTGTTAGTGGTGTGTTAGTGGTGTGTTAGTGGGTGTTTGTGGTGTGTTTGTGGTGTGTTTGTGGTGTGTTAGTGGTGTGTTAGTGGTGTGTTTGTGGTAGTGGTGTGTTAGTGGTGTGTTAGTGGTGTGTTAGTGGTGTGTTGGTGGTGTGTTTGTGGTGTGTTAGTGGTGTGTTTGTGGTGTGTTAGTGGTGTGTTGGTGGTGTGTTAGTGGTGTGTTGGTGGTGTGTTTGTGGTGTGTTAGTGGTGTGTTGTGGGTGTGTTTGTGGTGTGTTAGTGGTGTGTTTGTGGTGTGTTTGTGGTGTGTTAGTGGTGTGTTTGTGGTGTGTTTGTGGTGTGTTAGTGGTGTGTTAGTGGTGTGTTTGTGGTGTGTTAGTGGTGTGTTAGTGGTGTGTTAGTGGTGTGTTAGTGGTGTGTTAGTGGTGTGTTAGTGGTGTGTTAGTGGTGTGTTTGTGGTGTGTTAGTGGTGTGTTGGTGGTGTGTTAGTGGTGTGTTAGTGGTGTGTTGGTGGTTGGTGGTGTGTTGGTGGTGTGTTAGTGGTGTGTTGGTGGTGTGTTAGTGGTGTGTTAGTGGTGTGTTTGTGGTGTGTTAGTGGTGTGTTAGTGGTGTGTTATTGTGGTGTGTTAGTGGTGTGTTAGTGGTGTGTTTGTGGTGTGTTAGTGGTGTGTTAGTGGTGTGTTTGTGGTGGTGTGTTAGTGGTGTGTTAGTGGTGTTGTGTGTTAGTGGTGTGTTGGTGGTGTGTTTGTGGTGTGTTAGTGGTGTGTTAGTGGTGTGTTAGTGGTGTGTTAGTGGTGTGTTAGTGGTGTGTGTTAGTGGTGTGTTAGTGGTGTGTTAGTGGTGTGTTTGTGGTGTGTTTGTGGTGTGTTGGTGGTGTGTTAGTGGTGTGTTGGTGGTGTGTTAGTGGTGTGTTAGTGGTGTGTTAGTGGTGTGTTTGTGGTGTGTTAGTGGTGGTGTGTTAGTGGTGTGTTAGTGGTGTGTTTGTGGTGTGTTGGTGGTGTGTTAGTGGTGTGTTAGTGGTGTGTTAGTGGTGTGTGGTGTGTGTTAGTGGTGTGTTTGTGGTGTGTTTGTGGTGTGTTTGTGGTGTGTTAGTGGTGTGTTTGTGGTGTGTTAGTGGTGTGTTTGTGGTGTGTTAGTGGTGTGTTTGTGGTGTGTTTGTGGTGTTAGTGGTGTGTTGGTGGTGTGTTAGTGGTGTGTTAGTGTGTTTGGTGTGTTTGTGGTGTTTGTGGGTGTGTTAGTGGTGTGTTAGTGTGTGTGTTAGTGGTGTGTTAGTGGTGGTGTGTTAGTGGTGTGTTAGTGGTGTGTTTGTGGTGTGTTTGTGGTGTGTTAGTGGTGTGTTTGTGGTGTGTTAGTGGTGTGTTAGTGGTGTGGTGGTGGTGTGTTTGTGGTGGTGTGCTGTGGTGTGTTTGTGGTGTGTTAGTGGTGTGTTTGTGGTGTGTTTGTGGTGTGTTAGTGGTGTGTTTGTGGTGTGTTAGTGGTTTGCTTGTGGTGTGTTAGTGGTGTGTTAGTGGTGTGTTAGTGGTGTGTTTGTGGTGTGTTTGTGGTGTAGTGGTGTGTTAGTGGTGTGTTTGTGGTGTGTTAGTGGTGTGTTTGTGGTGTGATAGTGGTGTGTTAGTGGTGTGTTAGTGGTGTGTTAGTGGTGTGTTAGTGGTGTGTTAGTGGTGTGTTGGTGGTGTGTTGGTGGTGTGTTAGTGGTGTGTTTGTGGTGTGTTTGTGGTGTGTTAGTGGTGTGTTTGTGGTGTGTTAGTGGTGTTTGTGGTGTGTTAGTGGTGGTGGTGTGTTTGTGGTGTGTTAGTGGTGTGTTAGTGGTGTGTTGTGGTGTGTTAGTGTGGTGTGGTGGTGGTGTGTTAGTGGTGTGTTGGTGGTGTGTTGGTGGTGTGTTGGTGGTGTGTTAGTGGTGTGGTGGTGTGGTAGTGGTGTGTTAGTGGTGTGTTAGTGGTGTGTTAGTGGTGTGTTAGTGGTGTGTTAGTGGTGTGTTTGTGGTGTAGTAGTGGTGTTGTGGTGGTGTGTTAGTGGTGTGTTAGTGGTGTGTTAGTGGTGTGTTAGTGGTGTGTTGGTGGTGTGTGTTTGTGGTGTGTTTGTGGTGTGTTAGTGGTGTGTTGGTGGTGTGTTAGTGGTGTGTTTGTGGTGTGGTAGTGGTGTGTTAGTGGTGTGTTAGTGGTGTGTTTGTGGTGTGTTTGTGGTGTGTTAGTGGTGTGTGTTTGTGGTGTGTTAGTGGTGTGTTTGTGGTGTGTTAGTGGTGTGTTAGTGGTTTTGTTAGTGGTGTGTTGTTAGTGGTGTGGTAGTGGTGTGTTAATTGGTGTGTTGGTGGTGTGTTGGTGGTGTGTTGGTGGTGTGTTGGTGGTGTGTTTGTGGTGTGTTGGTGGTGTGTTAGTGGTGTGTTGGTGGTGTGTTGGTGGTGTGTTAGTGGTGTGTTAGTGGTGTTGTGGTGTTAGTGGTGTGTTTGTGGTGTGTTTGTGGTTGTGTTAGTGGTGTGTTAGTGGTGTGTGTTAGTGGTGTGTTTGTGGTGTGTTAGTGGTGTGTTAGTGGTGTGTTAGTGGTGTGTTTGTGGTGTGTTTGTGGTGTGTTAGTGGTGTGTTTGTGGTGTGTTAGTGGTGTGTGTTTGTGGTGTGTTTAGTGGTGTGTTGTGGTGTGTGTGGTTATGTTAGTGGTGTGTTAGTGGTGTGTTAGTGGTGTGTTAGTGGTGTGTTGGTGGTGTGTTAGTGGTGTGTTAGTGGTGTGTTAGTGGTGTGTTTGTGGTGTGTTAGTGGTGTGTTAGTGGTGTGTTTGTGGTGTGTTGGTGGTGTTAGTGTGGTGTTGGTGGTGTGTGTGGTGTGTTTGTGGTGTGGTGGTGGTGTGTTGGTGGTGTGTTTGTGGTGTGTTAGTGGTGTGTTAGTGGTGTGTGGTGTGTTAGTGGTGTGGTGGTGTGTTTGTGGTGTGTTGGTGGTGTGTTTGTGTGTTTGTGGTGTGTTAGTGGTGTGTTTGTGGTGTGTTAGTGGTGTGTTAGTGGTGTGTTGGTGGTTGTGTGTGTGTGTTAGTGGTGTGTTAGTGTTGTGTTAGTGGTGTGTTAGTGGTGTGTTTGTGGTGTGTTTGTGGTGTGTTAGTGTTGTGTTTGTGGTGTGTTAGTGGTGTGTTAGTGGTGTGTTGGTGTGTTGTTGTGTTAGTGGTGTGTTAGTAGTGTGTTTGTGGTGTGTTGGTGGTGTGTTAGTGGTTGTGTTGGTGGTGTGTTAGTGGTTGTGTTGGTGGTGTGTTGGTGGTGTGTTGGTGGTGTGTTATTGGTGTGTTGGTGGTGTTGGTGGTGTGTTGGTGGTGTGTTGGTGGTGTGTTTGTGGTGTGTTGGTGTGTTGGTGTTGTGTTGGTGGTGTGTTAGTGGTGTGTTAGTGGTGTGTTGGTGGTGTGTTATGTGGTGTGTTAGTGGTGTGTTGGTGGTGTGTTGGTGGTGTGTTGTTAGTTGTGTTGGTGGTTGTGTTGGTGGTGTGTTGGTGGTGTGTTGGTGGTTGTGTTGGTGGTGTTGTTATGTGGTGTGTTGGTGGTGTGTTGGTGGTGTGTTAGTGGTGTGTTTGTGGTGTGTTGGTGGTGTGTTGGTGGTGTGTTGAGTGGTGTGTTGGTGGTTGTGTTGGTGGTGTGTTAGTGGTGTGTTTGTGGTGTGTTGGTGGTTTGTTGTGGTGTGTTGTGGTTTGTTAGTGGTGTGTTAGTGGTGTGTTAGTGGTGTGTGTTAGTGGTGTTTGTGGTGTGTTTGTGGTGTGTTAGTGGTTGTTTTGTGGTGTGTTTGTGTTGTGTTGGTGTTGTGTTTGTGGTGTGTTGTGGTGTGTTAGTTTGTTGTTGTGGTGTGTGTGGTGTGTGTTGTGTGTTAGTTGTGTTAGTGGTGTGTTAGTGGTGTGTTAGTGGTGTTTGTTTGTGGTTTGTTAGTGGTGTGTTAGTGGTGTGTTTGTGGTGTGTTAGGTGTGTTAGTGGTGTGTTGTGGTGTTTTTGGCGTGTTAGTGGTAATGTGGAGGAGAAAGCAGTGCTGGAGAAAGAAACAGTGTTGGAGGAAGAACCAGTGTTGAAGGAGGAAAACCAGTGTTGGAGGAGGGACCAGTGTTGAAGGAGGCAGAACCAGTGTTGGAGAAACCAGTGTTGGAGGAGGCAGAACAAGTGTTGGAGGAGGAAGACACTGTGGGAAAACAGTGTTGAAGGAGGCAGAACCAGTGTTGGAGGAGGCAGAACCAGTGTTGGAGGAGGCAGAACCAGTGTTGGAGGAGGAGAGCCAGTGTTGTTGGAGGAGGCAGAACCAGTGTTGAAGGAGGCAGAACCAGTGTTGAAGGAGGTAGAACCAGTGTTGGAGGAGGAAGAACCACTGTTGGAGGAGGCAAACACCGCTCTAGGGCTTTTAACTTTCTAATAACACAGGCAAGAGTATATCACCTGCACCTCTCTCACTTTCTCTGTCACACACTCTCTCTCTCTCTCTCTCTCTCTCTCTCTCTCTCTCTCTCTCTCTCTCTCTCTCCTCTCTCTCCCTCTTACATTCCTCCAGGACCAACACCCACGACTGTGAGATGAGCGACAGTCACTCCTGAAGGTGCAGTAGTGTCTTCCTGATGGGGCCTACACACACCTCCTCCTCCTGATGATAACCTTACTTTTCTTCTTCTTTTGTAATATTCATCCTCTATCGCCTCCTCCTTCCTCCTTTCCTCCTCGCCTCCTTCCCCCTTCTCTTCCTCCCTTCTCCCCTCCCCTTCTCTCCCCTCCCTGAGTTAGGTTAAGTTGGGTTAAGTTAGTTTGTTGGGTTAAGTTAGGTTAAGGTAGGTTAAGTTAGGTTAAGGTAGGTTAAGTTAGGTTAAGGTAGGTTAAGGTAGGTTAGCCAGGTAGCCTCTACAAGGGCTGGACCACACACCTTGCCTCACGGATCTTATAATTACTTGCTATTTGTTGCTTTAGGCTCGCGACCTCTCAGTGGGTTACCGCCCTTAAATACTTTGTGTCTCGGTAAAATGTATACACGCTACTTTACAGGTATGGATGGAGACCGTGTGAATGTTTGTCCTCACTTGTATACATGTGTGTGTGTGTGTGTGTGTGTGTGTGTGTGTTTTAGCTAATTATAAATAATTAGCCAGACACAACCTGGATCACCCAACACGTGAACATAAATCATTGTAGTTGGCAGTGTTATTATGATGAGTTGTGTTAATGGTGCAACAGTAGCAGTAACAGTAGATGTAACAAAACAGAAACAATGCAGCAGTAGTAACAACAGTAACGAACAATAACAACAGAAACAGTAGCAGCAACAGTAACAGTAGTTGTGTTGTGTTGAGGTTACTATAGGCTCCGTCCCTCCCTCCCGGCGGAAGAAGTTGGCGGGCAGTGTTGGTGGTAGTTGGCAGGCGGTGGTGGTGGTAGTAGTTGGCAGGCGGTGGTGGTAGTTGGCGGGCAGTGGTGGTGGGTAGTTGGCAGGGCGGTGGTGGAAGCTGGCGCGCGTGTGGTAGTTGGCAAGGTGGTGGTGGGTAGTAGTTGGCAGGCGGTGGTAGTTGGCGTACAGTGGTAGTTGGCGGGCAGTGGTGGTGGAAGTAGTTGGCAGGCGGTGGTGGTGAAGGCGTTGGTGCGGTGGTAGTTGGCGGGTGGTGGTGGTAGGCTGGCAGGCGCGGTGGTGGTAGTTGGCGGCAGTGGTGGTGGTGGTAGTAGTTGGCAGGCGGTGGTGGTAGTTGGCGATTTGGTGGTGGTAGTTGGCGCAATAAGTGGTGGTGGTAGTTGGCGTACAGTGGTGGTAGTTGGCGTACAGTGGTGGTAGTTGGCGGGCGGTGGTGATGGTAGTTGACGGGCGGCGGTGGTGGTGGTAGCTACAGATGGTGGTAGTGGTAGGTGGTCAGGAACGCAGACATGACACACCCCAGCAAAAACTGCCGCTTGGGAAAACTGGGGTGAAATTATACCCCCTTATTGTTCCCACGCTACCCCCCCCCACTCCCTACGGCACCCGGGGGCAGGGGAGGGGGGGGTAGTGGTGGTAGTAGTGGTATAGGTAGTGGTACAGAGGGAGGTAATGGTGGTAGTGTGGTAGTGGTGGTAATGGTGGTAGTGGTGGTAGTGATGGAAGTGACGGTATAGGTAGTGGTACAGAGGGAGGAAATGGTGGTAGTTGTGGTAGTGTGGTAGTGGTGGTAATGGTGGTAGTGGTGGTAATGGTGGTAGTGGTGGTAGTGATGGAAGTGATGGTATAGGTAGTGGTACAGAGGGAGGAAATGGTGGTAGTTGTGGTAGTGATGGTGGTATAGGTAGAGGTACAGAGGGAGATAGTGGTGGTAGTGTTGTAGTGTGGTACTGGTGGTACTGGTGGTTGTGTGGTACTGGTAGTAGTGGTGGTAGTGGTGGTGGTATAGGTAGAGGTACAGAGGAAAATAATGGTGGTGGTAGTAGTGGTGGTAGTAGTGGTGGCATTGGTGGTAGGAGAGGCATCCACGTGCCCCAGGCTGATGAGGTGCAGGGGAGGATAGAGGGGTGGGGGAGGGGGAGAAGGGCTGTGGGGTTGGGGGGGGAGATAATGGAGAGGTTGTGGTGGGGAGAACTACAGGTGTCCTCATGTAGGGAGATGTGAGGTGTGGGATGTTAGTAGATAGTTGTTGTTGGTGGTGGTGGTGGTAGTGGTGGAGGGATGGCTTGTAGTTGTATTAGGACTGTTGTTGTTTTTGTTGTTGTTATAGTTGTAGGTGTTGGTGGTAGCAAGATAGTGGTATTAGTAGAATGATGATGACTATAGAATGATGCTTGATGTTGTTGTTGTTGTTGTTATTATTGCAGGTAGTAGTACTAATAGTAGTAGTAGGGGGACCCTGTTGCAATGGCAATGTATGCAATAGGCCTATCATTGCTCCAACAAAAAATAAAATTTGAAACAACTGGGGTCAAACAAGTGGCATATGCTGATGACCTTACAGGAGCAGGAAAAGTGGAGGGCATCAAAAAGTGGTGGGACCTGGTAACATCGCGAGGTCCACAAATAGGGTACCACCCAAACGCCAGCAAGTCCTTCCTCATCGTGAAGCCAGAACATTATGAACGGGCATTGGAGGTTTTTGGCGGAAGTGAGGTCAAAATAACTAAGGACGGCCAAAGACATCTAGGCGCAGTAATTGGCACTACGGACTTCAAGACCGAGTACATAGCGGGAAAGGTGAATGAGTGGGTTAGCGAAATCCAAGCTCTATCTGAGATTGCTAACACAGAGCCACATGCGGCCTTTGCAGCATTCACCCATGGAGTCAAGCATCGCTGGAACTACCTGATGCGTACCATCCCTGAGATCGGACCCCTCCTCCACCCTCTGGAAGAAGCTATCAGTGTCAAGTTCATTCCCAAACTAGTGAAACACCCTGACTTAACCCCAGCAGAAAGAACACTTCTTGCACTTCCACCAAGACTGGGAGGGATGGGACTAACTAATCCAGAGGAGATTGCTGACACTGAACATCAAAATTCACTTAAGCTCACGGCAGCCCTCACTGACCACATAATAGCCCAGAATGCAACAGGGGAAGTGGATACCAGCGAAGTAAATAAGATCGTAGGTCCATTACAACAGATCGGCAGCACTGCCAAAATGACATGTTGCAGCAACTATTGCTGCAGGTTCCAGAAAATTTGACAAAAAAAGTAGCTATAGCGCAGGAGGTGGGCGCCTCGAACTGGTTAACTACGTTACCGATAAGGGCAAATGGTTTCAGCCTTAACAAACAAGAATTTACAGATGCCATTGCTCTAAGGTATGGTTGGCCAGTAGATGGTTTGCCCTCCCAATGCGTGTGTGGCTCTTCCTATGATGGCGATCACGCCATGGTCTGCAAGAAGGGGGGCTTCATATGCATGAGGCATGACGAGGTAAGGGATCTCACAGCAAATATGTTGAAGGAAATCTGCCGGGACGTCATGGTAGAACCGACCCTCCTTCCATTGGATGGCGAGATCTTCCAACACAGGACTTCAAACACATCTAACGAAGCCCGTGTGGACGTCAGTGCTCGAGGATTCTGGACGCGGGGACAGCGAGCTTTCTTCGACATCAGGATTTTTGATCCCATGGCCGCTTGTCACCGTAACCTAGCTCTCGATGCTGCACATAGGAGGAACGAGAACGACAAGAGAAGGGCATATGGGGAGAGAATTCAAAATCGTTGATCAAGGCAGCTTCACTCCTCTAGTGTTCACAACCTCTGGTGGGATGGGCCCAAGTGCAAGATGTTTCTACGCCAGACTCGCGGAGTTGATCTCCGAACAGAAGCAGCAGCCCAGAAGTTATGTTACAGCCTGGATGAGATGTCGACTGTCCTTCTCTCTCCTTCGGTCGGCTTTGCTCTGCCTCAGGGGAACGAGAGCTTCTGCCCCTACTCCGACAACTGCTGCAGATATTGACTATGAGGCTACAGTCACTGAATGCCGCATAGATCTGCGGCTCAACTAATTTAACACAGATAGGATAGCTTCTTATGTATTAGGATATTTAATATTAAGGTAAATAAATGGTGGCGAAGGTGTGGCTATTGGGGGAGGCTGGAGGCCACGATATAAAAAAAAAAAAATAGTAGTAGTAGTAGTGGTGGTAGTAGTAGTAATAGTGGTAGTAGTAATAGTGGTAGTAGTGGTAGTAGTAGTGGTAGTAGTAGTTTAGTAGTAAAATAAATAACACCCATTATTATATACACTCATGACCCCAAAGGTTATATTATACCCGTTTAGTAACAATTATCCTATAGTGGTATATTATAACGCCATATATTTTATTGTTATTGTTTTCATTCTTGACATATATGACTGGTATTGACTCTCTCTTCTTCCATCCAGATACCATTCTCCCCATCCCTCCCCCCAACCCCACCTTCCTCCCTCCTCCCCAATCTTATCCACACCCTCCACTCCACCTCTTCTCCTCCCCCCTCAACCCTCCGCACTCTTCACAACACCTCCTCCCATCCCTTCCACACCTCCTCCTCCCACCTCTCCCCAGCCCTAACTCCTTCTTCCTCCTCCGCACCCTTCCCAACACCTCCTCCTCCTCCGTACCTCCCCCATCTCCCCACCTCCTCCCAGACCGGTAGCCCAGCGACTGACCTCAGCTTGGAAATGGTGGAGAGCCTGTGTGATTCCTACCTCTTATTCTTGTCTCAACCCAGTACTCTCTCTCTCAATATAGTCCAGTCAACACGGTAATAGTAGCCGCCCCCACCCGACACACACACACACACACGTAATAAATCAAGAGGTGCCATATAAAAGAAAGTCCCGCCCCAACACGTAAGGTAATAGAAGTATAGATAGAGAGATATACACAGACAGACGTTACGAACAAGAGAACAACACACAACAACGATGATAACACGAGACATAACTCAAGCAGTAAACAATTTCCTTCATTAATTCCTTCTTCAAGACTTCCATCAGTATTTCTTTCATTCACTGTTTATCCTTCACAAACAAACAAGTATACAGTACAAACAAATATTAAAATAATAGAGGTATACAATATTTCCCTCCCAGTAAACAAAACAAACGGAAACAAACAGAAACAAATGTCATAAAACACAAGATAATTTTATTGACATCAAAAGGCAACAGTTCAACTATTTCCTGCTGTGACATTGTGAGGAAATACTGTACATACATCCCAGTGTATATACCTACACTGTCTATGTACTAGTGCGTTTACAAGGGGTCGTCAGGTTTTGTGCAGTGTGCCATCGTTTACACTCGACAGAATGAAACTCACACTAGTACACATACTATGGAATCAAAATAAAACAATATTAAAACCAAATATCTCAATGTAATGATTTGTGTAATGTTTATAAGACGATCCCCTGTAAACGCACTAGTGAAGGGGAACTGTACATTGTATACCTACACTGTGTATGTACATTATTTGTATCCAGCCATGACCCGACATACTGAACATCACCACCACCACCATGACCTGACTCACTTAACACCATCTCCACCATGACCTGACTCACTTAACACCATCTTCACCATGACCTGACTCACTTAACACCATCTTCACCATGACCTGACTCACTTAACACCATCTTCACCATGACCTGACTCAACATCACCACCACCACCATGACCTGACTCAACACCATCTTCACCATGAGACCTGACTCATTAACATCACCACCACCACCACCATGACCTGACTCACTTAACACCATCTTCACCATGACCTGACCACTTAACACCATCTCCACCATGACCTGACTCAACATCACCACCACCACCATGACCTGACTCACTTAACACATCTTCACCATGACCTGACTCACTTAACACCATCTTCACCATGACCTGACTCCAACATCACCACCACCATGACCTGACTCACTTAACACCATCTTCACCATGACCTGACTCACTTAACATCACCACCACCACCACCATGACCTGACTCACTTAACACCATCTCTACCATGACCTGACCGCTTAAAATCACCACCACCACCTGACTCACTTAACATCACCACCACCATGACCCGACTCACTTAACACCATCTCCACCATGACCCGACTCACTTAACATCACCACCACCACCATGACCTGACTCACTTAAAATCACCACTACCACCATGACCTGACTCGCTTAATATCACCACCATCAACGTGACCCGACTCACTTAACATCACCACCACCACTGTGACCCGACTCACTTAACATCATCACCACCACCATGACCTGACTAACTTAACATCACCACCACCACCATGAGCTGACTAACTTAACATCACCACCACCACTGTGACCCGACTCACTTAACATCATCACCACCACCATGACCTGACTCACTTAACATCACCACCACCATGATCTGACTCACTTAACATCACTACCATGACCTGACTCATTTAACATCACCACCACCATGACCTGACTCACTTAACATCACCACCACCATGACCTGACTCACTTAACATCACCACCACCATGACCTGACTCACTTAACATCACCACCATGACCTGACTCACTTAACATCACCACCACCACCATGACCTGACTCGCTTAACATCACCACCACCATGACCTGACTCACTTAACATCGCCACCACCATGACCTGACTCACTTAACATCACCACCACCATGACCTGACTCACTTAACATCACCACCACCATGACCTGACTCACTTAACATCACCACCACCATGATGACCTGACTCGCAACAATCACCACCACCATGACCTGACTCACTTAACATCACTACCATGATCTGACTCACTTAACATCACCACCATGACCTGACTCACTTAACATGCTCAACTCTCTCATGGTTCCCACACAACGACCTTCTCACATTTCATCAACAATTTCAATGTTCCGTTAAATATGGCATAAACATCTTCTGAATTTGCTTTTGTTTTTCATTTAGATATTAATTTATTTTTTATTTATCTTATTTATTTCGAGCAACAAGGGTGTACATCAGTGATTCTGTTCTCAAATTTATCATGAATATTTAAAGGAGACAGTGTACTAACCCCTTGTGTTATGGGTCGAGGGTTGAATAAAACTCTCCCGGTGTTACCCAAATAAAATATTAAAAGTGGCGTCCCTGTATTGAAGGGGTTAAATGTATGTAGTGAATACCTGTCTACACAATGACCTGTTCTTGAACCTAATATTTAATGGATACAAATTAGAATATTTTTATTTTCTCTACGTAATAAAATGGGAGACATGAATCTGAGTTATATAAGATTGTGCGTGTGTGGGAGGAGGAGGAGGAGGAGGGGAAGGGAGGGGGAGTTTGAGAGGGGGAGGGAGAGGTGGAGGGGAAGGGGAAGGGGAGGAGGAAGGGGAGGGGGTGGGGCCGTACCTTATTGAGGATGGTGATGTGACCCACCAGCGGAAATGAATGCCTGCCCCTGATGTGCTGTACAGTCAACAACCAAAAAAATTATCTGCACCCCTGGGTCTGGCGGTCTTTCCAACAACCACTGACTGAGGCCATGATTCATTTGGTAAGGTTGGTACTTCTGAGTGTGTGTGATGCATTGTGTATTCTGTATATCACGTATAGTTAATACGGAAAAATTAACAATATACGCCATAACTCATGAGTGTTGGTCAGAATTTCTTGGTCCTGTGTGTCATATTGTATAACACGGTAACAGTGTAGGAGATTGTTTTGTTCACTGTACAGTACTGGGCGAACCAACCTGAGTTTCTTTGACGATTTTACTGAATAAACTTCTATCTATCTATCTATCTATCTATCTATCTATCTATCTATCTATTTATACCGCGTAGTGTGAAGCAAGTACAGGGTAGCCTGAAGCAAGTAATTACACTGGGTAACCTGAAGCAAGTACTGTACTGGGTAGTCCCTGGACTATATGAGGTGATCCTGGGCAGTGTGGGCTGGCGGAAGGGTACAGAGTTATCCCGGAGCCCATGAGTAGTGTGGGCTGGTGAGAGGGAAGGAGGTAGCCTGGAGCCCATGGGTAGTGTGGGTTGGCACGAGGGAGGGAGGTAGCCCAGAGCCCATGGGTAGTGTGGGAACGGAGGCTGGCACATGTAGGAAATACCCAAGATTCTTCATACCCACCTGCCCGCTAGTCTGTGTGTGTGTGTGTGTGTGTGGGTGGGGGATGGTGGGTGTTTGCGATGGGGTATATGTGTGTGTGTGTGCTTGTGTGTGTGTGTGTGTGTGTGTGTGTGTGTGTGTGTGTGTGTGTATTGTCTGTGTGTGTACAGGTAGGTTGTACCGTCATGTACCATCTTGTGCTGGTCCTGTACCTCCACAACACACACACACACACACACACACACACACACACACACACACACACACACCATCACAACACCCACCGTCCCCCACCCACACACACACACACCCACACATATACCCCATCACAAACACACCATACCCCACCCACACACACACATACCCCACCAGAAGCACCCACCTCCACCCCCCACCACACACACACACATTTGAGAACTCTCCTCATCATAAAACATCACCAGTACAAGCAGAATTGTCAGTGTTTCAATGCAGGGTGGTAGGCAGATGATCGCCAGGCGCCAAGGAATGCCCGTGCTGGTGTTGTTTTAATAATAGAGAAATATATTAGAGAGGACTTGTCGTGTTCCTTAACTTAAACTAAAACTGTTTCTGCAGTGTTTTTTCTTAAAGTTTCACTACTACTATTACTAATGCTACTTCTACTACGACTACTACTACTACTACTACTTTCATCTCTACTACTACTACTACTACTACTACTACTCCTACTACTACTATTACTTGGAAATATAAGACATTGTTGGTTGTACAATTTAATTCCTGTATGATGGAACACTTACCAAAACGACAGGAAAATAATAATTGTTGGCATATAATCAAATCAAAATAAGAAATCACACACACACACACACACACACACACACACTCCCCACCCCCCACACACACTCCTCACCCCCCACACACACTCACACCCCCACACACACCTCACCCCCACACACACACACTCACCCCCACACACACCTCACCCACCCACACACACCTCACACCCCCACACACACCTCACCCCCACACACACACACCTCACACCCACACAAACACCCCACACAAACACCACCCCACACACAAACACCTCACCCCACACACACACACACTCACCCCCACACACACACTCCACCCCCACACACAAACACCACCCCCACACACACACTCATCCCCACACAACACTCACCCCACACACACCTCACCCCCACACACACACACACCACCCCACACACACCCACCCCCACAAACACACCCACCCCCCACACAAACACTCACCCCCACCCACACTCACCCCCCACACACACTCACACCCCCACACACACTCTCACCCCACACATAAACACTCACCACACAAACACTCACCCCCACAACACTCACCCCCACACAAACACTCACCCCCACACACACACACACTCACCCCCCCCACACACACACTCACCCCCCACACACACACACTCACCCCCACACACAAACCCCACCCCCACATGCACACTCACCCCACACACACACACACTCACCCCACACACAAACACCCCACATGCACACCAACCCCACACACACACACACACCACCCCCACACAAACACTCCACCCCCACACAAACACTCACCCCCACACAAACACCTCACCCCCACACACAAACACTCACCCCACACTAAACACTCACCCCCACACACACACTCACCCCCACACAAACACTCACCCCACACACACACACCACCCCACACACACACACTCACCCCCACACAAACACCTCCACCCCACACACACACACACACTCACCCCACACAACACTCACCCCACACAAACACTCACCCCACACACACACCACCCCCACACACACACACTCACCCCCCACACACACACACCACCCCCACACACAAACCCACCCCCATACACACAAACCCACCCCCACACACAAACACCAACCCCACACACACACACACCACCCTCCACACACACTCACCCCCCACACACACCACCCCCAAACACACACTCACCCCCACACACACACCACCCCACTCACAAACACCCCACACAAACACTCACCCCACACAAACACTCCACCCCACACACAACACCCCACCCCCACACACACACTCACCCCACACACAAACACCACCCCACATGCACACCACCCCACACACAAACACCCACCTCCACACACAAACATCCCCCACACACACCCCAGCCCACACACACACACACACACTCACCCCACATGCACACACCCCCCCACACACACACCTCACCCCCACACACAAACACCCACCCCACACACAAACACCACCCCACACACAAACACCACCCCCACACACACACACCACCCCCACACACACACCACCCCCACACAAACACCCCACACAAACACACCCCACACAACACCACCCCCCACACACACACACACTCACCCCACACACACACACCACCCCCCACACACACACACCACCCCACACACAAACACCCACCCCACACAACACCTCCACCCCCCCACACACACTCACCCCCACACACACACCACGCCCACACACAAACACCCCACACAAACACCCCACACACACACTCACCCCCACACACAAACACCCACCCCCACACACACCTCGCCCACACACACACACACACACACCACCCCCACACAAACACTCCACCCCCACACACAAACACTCCTCACACACAAACACTCACCCCACACACACACCACCCCCCACACACAAACACCACCCCCCCCACACACACACACACACCCCACACACAAACACCCACCCCCACACAAACACCACCCCACACACATACTCACCCCACACACATACCCTCATCCCCACGCAACACCACCCCCACGCAAACACTCACCCGCACACACACACACACCTACCCCCCCCACACACACACCACCCACACACACACAAACTCACCCCCACACACACAAACTCACCCCCACACACAAACACTCACCCCCACACACAACTCACCCCCCACACACATAAACTCACCCCCACACACACAACCCACCCCTCACACAAACACTCACCCCCACACAAACACCACCCCCCACACACAAACTCACCCCCACACACACAACTCACCCCACACACACACAACTCACCCCCCACACACAAACTCACCCCCACACACACAAACACTCACCCCACACACAAACACTCACCCCCACACACAAACACTCACCCCCCACACACAAACTCACCCCCACACACACACAAACTCACCCCCACACACACAAACTCACCCCCACACACAAACACTCCACCCCCACACACAAACACACCCCCACACACAAACCACCCCCACACACAAACACTCACCCCCACACACAATCACTCACCCCCCCACACACACTCACCCCCACACACACAAACACTCACCCCACACACAAACACTCCACCCCACACACAAACACTCACCCCCACACACAAACACCACCCCCACACACAAACTCACCCCCACACACACAAACTCACCCCCACACACAAACACCACCCCCCACACACAAACACTCACCCCCACACACAAACACTCACCCCACACACAACCCACCCCCACACACACAAACCACCCCCACACACACCTCACCCCCACACACACCAACACTCACCCCCCACACACACAAACACTCACCCCACACACTCACCCCCACACACAAACACTCACCCCACACACACTCACCCCCCACACAAACACTCACCCCACACAAACCCCACCCCACACACACTCACCCCCACACACACAAACACTCACCCCACACACTCACCCCCACACACACAAACACTCACCCCCACACACAAACTCACCCCCCAAACACAACACTCCACCCCCCACACACAAACTCACCCCCACACACACAAACTCACCCTGACACACACCTCACCCCCACACACACACACTCACCCCCCACACACACACACTCACCCCCACACACCAGAGCCATACAGTTAACATCTCATACTAAGTGCACTTTAAAACAAAACCTGCCTAACATGCATGCCAAACATTGCCTCAAGCGGCACACCTAAACAGCATCCACAATGACACCAGCGATGCATCTTGCAATCACACGCCTAATGCATATCAACTCACACATCCTAGTTACACCCAATGCATATATAACTACGGCTGCAGTCCGCCTCTTAACTACGGTTGTTATCCGCTATATAACTGCGGCTGTAGTCTGCTACATAACTACGGCTGTTGTCCGCTATACGAGTATAACTACGGCCGTAGTCCGCTACATAACTACGTATGTAGTTGATACATAACTTTGGCTGTAGTCCTCTACCTAACTATGGCTGTAGTCCTCTACATAATTATGGCTGTAGTCCGCTATATAACTTCGGCTGTATTCTGCTACATAACTACGGCTGTAGTCCGCTGTATAACTACGGCTGTAGCCCACTACATAACTATGACTGCAGTACGCTACCAAACTACGGCTGTGATCCTCTACATAATTATGGCTGTAGTCCGCTATATAACTACGGTTATAGTCCGTTACATAGCTACAGCTGTAGTCCGCTTTATAACTACGGTTGTAGTCCGCTACATAACTACGGCTGCTGTACCTTTAACAACTATGTCCGCTTCTTAACTATGTCTGTTTAACAACTACACCTGCAGTTGTTAATAACTACGGCTGCAAAACTACTCAAAAGAACGACACGTGCACTCACACATGCTTCTCGTGCACTCCGATAGTCCTGCAATGCATTCGTGCACATATGCATCTGTACCGTGCACTCAAACATTGCGTGCACTAAAAACTACCACACTCATCTAAACACCAGTTTGTTTGCGTTTAAGAAGACTGTTTGTGTTAACTATGCCGGCTCTCTCTCTCTCTCTCTCTCTCTCTCTCTCATACTGGTTATCAACACTAACACACCAACTATTTCCTGCTCTCTTGTTACCACAATGTTTGACTACTATTACTACTTCTACTACTACTACTACTCTCTTAGAAAAAAATGGTTAACGTGTATCGTGAATCCTTATCATAGACAAACAGTAACGATTGCTAGACCTTCATCTGCAAGTGTACAGCAACAAGAGCTATAGCAACTACACCCTCTCGACCACACCTTCATTATCGAGTAAGTTATTCTCCACACCCAAAAAAAATAAAAGTCTTCCTGCGTCACCCTTACCTTGAGAACTCCTTAAAATCCTTAAAGTCATCAGAGTGGAGGACAGAGACGCAGCTGCTGTAATCCATGTCTGCTGCTGCAGCTGCTGCTGTTAGTCCACTTGACACGGCCACTCAGCTGATCATTTCGGGGTTTTCCATAATTTCTCTTAAAACATCTGAAACTAACTAACACACACAATCTTGCCCCCTCACACGGGACCATCTGCCATAACTCTCACACAACACACTTTTTTTTTATCAACAGCGTCGGCAGAGTTATTTCCAGTTTTACAGCATTTATCTAAGATGGTTAAACAAGGAACAGCACTGAACACTTCAACACACTGATCGTAAGTTTTAGGGAGTGGTTGCACAGAAGCTGGTAGTAAGATTCACAGTTGGGTGATCACTGGTGCGTCGCCTCGCCTCAGCTCAGCTCAGCTCAGCTCAGCTCAGCCAGGGTATACTGCACTACGCTCACTCACTCACTCACTCACTCACTAAAGGTTAAGGTCATTGAAGTCTTCCACTAAATTATTTTACCCTCATAAATACTTGCTTGTTCTCGCCTGTGAGTTGGGTACACCCGAGGGTTAAGACCGTCTCGAGGTGCGCTCAACAGGTCCTTGCCTCTCTCCCAGACGATGGTCAAACAGAGATGTGAGGGTCAAGACGGGCCTAGAGGAACGCCCTTAGGGGATCCTGGCCACCCCTACACTCAGCCAGAGGGCGGGACGACGTCTTCCTCCTACAGACAGCCGCCACATCCTCGCTACGGCACCTCCATCAGCCCAGATACAGGCGGCTGGCGGGTCTTGTGGCGAGGCTGGGGCCGGCGTGTATGGTTGCTATGGTGACAGTTCCTCTCCAAGCGACTACCACGATGATGTGACTCAGTTAGCCTTCCTCAGCACCGACACCTGTACGTCCCTGGCCGCTACAACACCTGTACCTTGGTCCAAAGCGACATCTGCATGTCTCCGGCCGCTACAACATCTGTGCCTCCGTCAGCACCTTGTGTGGTGGAAGCGACAATATGTGATAGTCACAAGCGGCTGCTGCAACAACAACCCCACGTCAAGCTCAGCCGGTCACACGTTCTCCGATACAGATAACTGGGGCTTAACACGTCTGCCGGTACAGCTAACCACGTCTCCCGGTAGAGCTAACTGGGGCTTAACACGTCCCCCTGTACAGATATCTGGGACTTCACACGTCCCCCGGTACAGGCTCCCGGAGCACCTATGCTCGGGGTCAACACGTCAGTAGGTGTAATGGTCACTTAACAACACTATATATCCACACTGCACTAAGATGGTCCACTTGTACTGTAGGCTGGATGGCGGCTGATGTGAGGGAGGCTGCAAGAGACACCGACCCCGGCCTTCTTGGAGATGGTGTGCAAGGTGGTGGTGGTAGGGTGGTGGTGGTAGGCTGGTGGTAGTGGTGGTGGTGGTGGTGGCAGGATGGTGGTAGTGGTGGTGGTAGGAGCGGGGCTCGCAGGCTGGTTACGTTGTGGCGCGGACCTGCCGTGTGAGTGGTTGAGTGAGCTTCACCCGTACCCTGCTGCTGCTGCTGCTGCTGCACGCTACTGCCACCACCCTTGCTGCTGCTGTTGCTGCTGCCACCACCTCTGCTGCTGCTGTTGCTTACTCCTGTTGTACGCTACTGTTACCAACTCTGTGGCTGCTGCTGCCCTTTATTGCACGTTACTGCCACCATTTCTGCTGCTGCTTCCTGTTGTTCGCTACTGCCAACACTCTGTTGCTGCTGCTGCTACCACCTGTTGCGCTCCTGCCAACATTCTGCTGCTGCTGCCTCCTGTTGAATACTACTGCCACCCCCTCTGTTGCTGCTGCTGCCTCCCGTTGCACACTAGTGCCAACAGTTTGTTGCTGCTGCTGTTGCTGCTGCCGCTTCCTGTTGAACGTTACTGCCACCACCTCTGTTGCTGCTGCTGTCTCCTGTTGCACACTACTGCCAATAGTGTGTTGCTGCTGTGTCCTCCCGTTGCACGCTACTGCCACCACCTCTGCTGCTGCTGATGTGCTGCTGTGTCCAATGTTTCTTGTAATGCATAAATAGTCCCCCCCCCCTCCACACACACACACGCACGATAAAGCATTTTTTTAAATTCATTTTCTCTCCTCTAGAAATAATTTGAAACCACATGAACAATACAAAAGTGCAGTAAATATTATCTGATGAAGTGACAATATTCACCTTTGCCGTTCATGTGTTATACAGCAGGACACTTAGTTATCATCATGATGTGTTATAATGTGCAAAATATACTCCATCCCTCACATACTAATACTTGTACTCTCCTGCAACCTCAAACAAGACCCCCCATCCCTCACACACTAACACTTGTACTCTCCTGCACCCTCAAACAAGACCTCCCATCCCTCACACACTAACACTTGTACTCTCCTGCACCCTCAAACAAGACCTCCCATCCCTCACACACTAACACACCCTCCAAGCAAGACCTCCCATCCTCACACACACTAACACTTGTACTCTCCTGCACCCATCAAGCAAGACCTCCCATCCCTCTTACACACCTAACACTTGTACTCTCCTACACACCCTCCAACAAGACCTTCCATCACTCACACACTAACACTTGTACTCTCCTGCACCCTCAAACAAGACCTCCCATCCCTCACACACTAACACTTGTACTCTCCTGCACCCTCAAACAAGACCTCCCATCCCTAACACACTAACACTTGTACTCTCCTACACCTCAAACAGACCTCCCATCCCTCACACACTATGCCTTGCTCTCCTACACCCTCAAACAAGACCTCCCATCCCTAACACACTAACACTTATGCTCTCTACACCATCAAACCTCCCATCCCTCACACACCTCCTCACCCTCACAGACCTCCACCCTCCACCCCTCCTCCTCCCATCCCTCACACTGTGCTCTCCTGCCCTCAACAGACCTCCCATCCCTCACACACTAACACTTGTACTCTCCTGCACCATCAAACAAGACCTCCCATCCCTCACACACTAACACTTGTCTCTCTACCCTAAACAGACCTCCATCCCTCACACACTCCCACCTTTCCTGCACCCTCAACAAGACCTCCATCCTCCCACTTTGTCTCCTGCACCATCAAACAAGACCCCCATCACTCACACACTCCTTGCTCTCCTGCACCACCTCACCCCCACACCTTGCTCTCCTACACCATCAAACAAGACCTCCCATCCCCACACACTAACACCTTGCTCTGCACCATCCAAGCTCCCCTCCCTCACACTAACACTTGTGCTCTCCACCCCTCAAACAAGACCTCCCTCACACACTGCCCTTGCTCTCCTACACCCTCAAACAAGACCTCCCATCCCTCACACACTAACACTTACTCTCTCCTACACCCCTCAAACAGACCTCCCATCCCTCACACACACACACTTGTGCTCTCCTGCCCTCAAGACCTCCCATCCTCACACACTAACACTTGTACTCTCCTACACCCTCAAACAAGACCTCCCATCCCTCACACACTAATACTTGTACTCTCCTGCACCCTCAAACAAGACCTCCCATCCCTCACACACTAACACTTGTACTCTCCTGCCATCAAACAAGACCTCCATCCTCACACACTAACACTTGTGCTCTCCTGCACCCTCAAACAAGACCCCCCATCCTCACACTACTACTTGCACTCTCCTGCACCCTCAAACAAGACCTCCATCCCTCACACACTAACACTTGTACTCTCCTGCACCATCAAACAAGACCTCCCATCCCTCACACACCAACACTTGTGCTCTCCTGCCATCAAACAAGACCTCCATCCTCACACACTAATACTTGTACTCTCCTGCACCCTCAAACAAGACCTCCACACTAACACTTGTGCTCTCTACACCCTCAAACAAGACCCCCCATCCCTCACACACTAACACTTGCTCTCCTGCACCCTCAAACAAGACCTCCCATCCCTCACACACCTAACACTTGCTCTCCTACACCCTCAAACAAGACCTCCCATCCCTCACACACTAATCCTTGCTCTCCTGCACCATCAAACAAGACCTCCCATCCCTCACACACACTAATACTTGTACTCTCCTGCACCATCAAACAAGACCTCCCATCCCTCCACACACACCTACCTTGTACTCTCCTACACCCTCAAACAAGACCTCCCATCCCTCACACTAATACTTGTACTCTCCTGCACCATCAAACAAGACCTCCCATCCCTCACACACTAACACTTGTACTCTCCTGCACCTCAAACAAGACCTCCCATCCCTCACACACCTAACACTTGTACTCTCCTGCACCATCAAACAAGACCCCCCATCCCTCACACACACTAACACTTGTACTCTCCTCACCCTCAAACAAGACCTCCATCCCTCACACACTAATACTTGTGCTCTCCTGCATCAACAAAACCTCCCATCCTCACACTAACACTTGTGCTCTCCTGCACCCTCAAACAAGACCTCCATCCCTCACACACTAACCTTGCTCTCTGCCATCCAAGACCCCCCATCCCTCACACACCCCTTGTACTCTCCTACCTCAAACAAGACCTCCCATCCACACTAACGCCTCTCCTGCCTCAAACAAGACCTCCCATCCCTCACACACACACTGCCTCAAACAGACCTCCATCCTCACACACACTAACACTTGCTCTCCTGCACCATCAAACAAGACCTCATCCCTCACACACTAACACTTGTACTCTCCTGCACCCTCAAACAAGACCTCCCATCCCTCACACACTAACACTTGTACTCTCCTGCACCCTCAAACAAGACCTCCATCCCTCACACACTAACACTTGTACTCTCCTACACCCTCAAACAAGACCCCCATCACTCACACACTAACACTTTTCTCCTGCACCCTCAAACAAGACCTCCCATCCCTCACACTAATCTTGTACTCCTACACCCTCAAACAAGACCTTCCATCTCACACACTAATACTTGTACTCTCCTGCCATCAAACAAGACCTCCATCCCTCACACACTAACACTTGACTCTCCTGCCCTCAAACAAGACCTCCCATCCCTCACACACTAACACTTGTGCTCTCCTGCACCCTCAAACAAGACCTCCCATCCCTCACACAATAACACTTGTACTCTCCTGCCCTCAAACAAGACCCACCCTCACACTAACACTTGTGCTCTCTACCCCTCAAACAAGACCTCCCATCCTCACACACCACTTGCACTCTCCTACACCCTCAAACAAGACCTCCCATCCTCCACACACTAACACTTGTACTCTCCTGCACCCTCAAACAAGACCTCCATCCCTCACACCTCTGCACTTGCTCTCCTGCACCCTCAAACAAGACCTCCCATCCTCCACACCTCTTTGTACTCTCCTGCACCATCAAACAAGACCTCCATCCCCTAACACCTACTACTTGTGCTCTCCTGCACCCTCAAACAAGACCTCCCATCCCTCACACACACACTACTTGTACTCTCCTGCACCCTCAAACAAGACCTCCCATCCCTCACACACTAATACTTGTGCTCTCCTGCACCATCAAACAAGACCTCCCATCCCTCACACACTAACACTTGTACTCTCCTACACCCTCAAACAAGACCTCCCATCCCTCACACACTAATACTTGTACTCTCCTGCACCATCAAACAAGACCTCCCATCCCCCTCACACACACTAACACTTGGCTCTCCTACACCCTCAAACAAGACCTCCCATCCCTCACACACTAACACTTGTACTCTCCTACACCCTCAAACAAAACCTCCCATCCCTCACACTAATACTTGTACTCTCCTGCACCATCAAACAAGACCTCCCATCCCTCACACACTAACACTTGTGCTCTCCTGCACCCTCAAACAAGACCTCCCATCCCTCACACACTAATACTTGTACCTCTCCTGCACCATCAAACAAGACCTCCCATCCCTCACACACTAACACTTGTACTCTCCTACCCTCAAAGACCTCCCATCCCTCACACTAACACTTGTACTCTCCTGCACCATCAAACAAGACCTCCCATCCCTCACACACTAACACTTGTACTCTCCTACACCCTCAAACAAGACCTCCCTATCCCTCCCTACTACTTGTGCTCTCCTGCCATCAAACAGACCTCCCATCCCTCACACACTACTGCTTGTACTCTCCTGCACCCTCAAACAAGACCTCCCATCCCTCACACACTAACACTTGTGCTCTCCTCACACCCTCAAACAAGACCTCCCATCCCTCCACACACTAACACTTGTACTCTCCTACACCCTCAAACAAGACCTCCCATCCTCACACACTAACACTTGTGCTCTCCTACACCCTCAAACAAGACCTACCATCCCTCACACATTAACACTTGTACTCTCCCTACACTCTCAAACAAGACTCCCATCCCTCACACACTAACACTTGTACTCTCCTGCACCATCAAACAAGACCTCCCATCCCTCACACACACTAACACCTTGTACTCTCCTACACCCTCAAACAAGACCTCCCATCCCTCACACACTAACACTTGTACTCTCCTACACCCTCAAACAAGAACCTCCATCCCTCCACACCTTCTACTTGTGCTCTCCTACACTCTCAAACAAGACCTCCCATCCCTCACACACCTAACACTTGTACTCTCCTACACCATCAAACAAGACCTCCCATCCCTCAAACACTAACACTTGTACTCTCCTACACCCTCAAACAAGACCTCCCATCCCTCAGACACTAACACTTGTACTCTCCTACACCCTCAAACAAGACCTCCCATCCCTCACACACTAACACTTGTGCTCTCCCTACACCCTCAAACAAGACCTCCCATCCCTCACACATTAACACTTGTACTCTCCTACACTCTCAAACAAGACCTCCCATCCCTCACACACTAACACTTGTACTCTCCTGCACCATCAAACAAGACCTCAGAAATTTTGTTGTTAATGTCAGCTGGGACTCACTGCTGTACGACAGTTTACGAGGATAAGCAAGTAGCCGATCACCGCTGGCGGACGTTCGATGATGTGTATGTTTTAAACTTTCTGTATATATGTAGTCCTGTTTTATTTTAGTCCTCTTTTGACCCACTCAAGAAGGACTAACACTCCACCTGCAATGTTTGTTGAGAAACCAAGCCGTGGGTGTTGGAGCTGCCAGCAGGTGTACACAACAAGGACACACACACACACACACACACACACACACACACACACACACACACACAATCCGCGTTATATTACAAATATAATCTCTTTTCTAGCACAATAATTTAAATGTATATAATCCAGGTTAAATAACTTTGTCTCTTTAGTAATGACAAACGCAGACTGACCTGACTAATGCCAAGGAATGATAGTCCACACTGACCTGGCTAGTGCCATTTATGATAGTGCCACACTGACCTGACTAGTGCCAAGGAATGATAGTCCACACTGACCTGGATAGTGCCATTTATGATAGTGCCACACTGACCTGACTAGTGCCAGGAATGATAGTCCACACTGACCTGGCTAGTGCCATTTATGATAGTGCCACACTGACCTGACTAGTGCCATGTATGATAGTGCCACACTGACCTGACTAGTGCTACACTGACCTGACTAGTGCCATGTGATAGTGCCACTGACCTGACTAGTGCCATTTATGATAGTGCCACACTGACCTGACTAGTGCCATGTATGATGAGTCCACACTAACCTGACTAGTGCCATGTGATAGTGCCACACTGACCTGACTAGTGCCATTTATGATAGTGCCACACTGACTTGACTAGTGCCATGTATAATAGTGCCACACTGACCTGACTAGTGCCATGTATGATAGTGCCACACTGACCTGACTAGTGCCATGGATGATAGTGCCACTGACCTGACTAGTGCCATGTATGATAGTGCCACACTGACCTGACTAGTGCCATGTATGATAGTGCCACACTGACCTGACTAGTGCCATGTATGATAGTGCCACACTGACCTGACTAGTGCCATGTATGATAGTGCCACTGACCTGACTAGTGCCATGTATGATAGCGCCACACTGACCTGACTAGTGCCGTATGATAGTGCCACACTGACCTGACTAGTGCCATGTATGATAGTGCCACACTGACCTGAAACGAAAGACAATCATTAATAAAACCGCATTAGTTCACACACACACACACACACACACACACACACACACACACACACACATATTTTCAGCCTTCTGGCTGCCAAGCTCTTTCAATAAACCGTTAATTATTATTATTATTATTATTATTACACACACACCTAGGTCAGGTTAGGTCAGGTCAGGTTAAGTTAGGTTAGCGTTAGGTTAAATTACCGTTAGGTTAGCGATCAGTTAGGTTAGATTAAGTTGTGTTAATCTTCAGGTAACACGTAACCTCTACCTACATCATAACTCACTAAATATCATTCTATTTCAATTATTAACCACCAAGATGTGTTAATTTCAGCCAAACACAGATATTTACATGTTAATCATCTCCGTAACAATCATCTCTCTTGGACAATTTTTATCAGAAATTTTAATGAAGTCTGTTTCACAAAACTTGTGTATTGTTGGACAGACGCCACACATGATTTACATGCCACACGTGACACAGGAGCCACAGGAGCCACAGGTGCCACACGTACCATAGATGGCACATGAACCACAAGTACCACAGGTATTTAACTTACGCGGCGCTACTTCGTCTTCATAGCGGTAATTCATGCGCGCGCTCTCTCTCTCTCTCTCTCTCTCTCTCTCTCTCTCTCTCTCTCTCTCTCTCTCTCTCTCTCTCTCGCTCTCTCTCTCACCCTGCCCGACCGTTTCAATGTGTGTCTATCATCCATCCAGTCAAATGAGAGAGAGGGAAGAAGGAAGAGAAACAAGACAAGGTGAGAGGTGTAGTAGAAGGGATGGAAGAGCAGAGGGAGGAGGCAGGGAAAAATTAAAAGGAAGGAAAAGGGGAGGGAGGGAGGGATGATAAGACGAGGAGAGGTGTAGTGGAGGGAGTAGAGGAGGGAGGGAACAGCAGAGGAAGGGAGCAGCGTAGAGAGGAACTAGCGTAGGTACTAACAGAGGGAGGAGGAAGGGAGGCAGGGTGCAGGTGGTGAGGGCAACAGTGGCCCTCCTCCTGCAAATGATACATGGTACCTAGGTGGAGGATGTGGTGGAGGATGTGGTTCGATCATGTGGAGGAGATGTGGTGGAGGATGTGGTGGAGGAGGATGTGTTGAAGGATGTGGTGGAGGATGTGGTGGAGGAGGTGTGAGGTGGAGGATGTGGTGGAGGAGGATGTGGTGGAGGAGGGATGTGGTGGAGGAGGATGTGGTGGAGGAGGATGTGGTGGAGGAGGATGTGGTGGAGGAGGATGTGGTGGAGGAGGATGTGTGGTGAAGGAGGTTGGTGGAGGGTGGTGGAGGGGAGGGATGTGGTGGAGGAGGATGTGGTGGGGATGTGGTGGTGGAGGGAGGGATGTGGTGGTGGAGAGGGAGGATGTGGGGTGGTGGATGTGGTGGAGGGGAGGGATGTGGTGGAGGAGGGAGGATGTGTGGAGAGGGATGTGGGGAAGAGGGTTGAGGTGGAGGAGGATGTGGTGGAGGAGGATGTGGTGGAGGAGGATGGTGGTGGAGGATGTGGTGGAGGATGTGGTGGAGGGAGGATGTGGAGGAGGTGTGGTGGAGGAGGATGGGTGGAGGAGGATGTGGTGGAGGGAGGATGTGGAGGATGTGGTGGTGGAGGAAGGATGTGGAGGAGGATGTGGTGAAGGTTGAGGTGGAGGAGGATGTGGTGGAGGGAGGATGTGGTGTGTGGTGAGGAGGATGTGTGAGGATGTGGTGGAGGTGGTGTCATACAGGAGTTGCCATACAGAGAGTGGTGTCCACTGTTGTCATACAGAAGTGGTGTCATACAGTGTTGCCATACAGAGAGTGGTGTCACACAGGTGTTGTCATACAGAAGAGTGGTGTCATACAGGTGTTGTCATACAGAAGAGTGGTGTCATACAGGTTGCCATACAGAGAGTGGTGTCACACAGGTGTTGTCATACAGAAGAGTGGTGTCATACAGGTGTTGTCATACAGAAGAGTGGGTGTGCATACAGTGTTGCCATACAGAAGAGTGGTCTCATACAGGGTTGCCATACAGAAGAGTGGTGTCTACAGTGTTACGATACAGAAGAGTGGTGTCACACAGGTGTTGTCATACAGAAGAGTGGTGTCATACAGGTGTTGTCATACAGAGTGGTGTCACACAGGTGTTGTCATACACAGAAGAGTGGTGTCATACAGTGTTGCCATACAGAAGAGTGGTGTCATACAGGTGTTGTCATACAGAAGTGGTGTCATACAGTGTTGCCATACAGAAGAGTGGTGTCATACAGGTGTTGTCATACAGAAGAGTGGTGTCATACAGTGTTGCCATACAGAAGAGTGGTGTCATACAGTGTTGCCATACAGAAGAGTGGTGTCATACAGTGTTGCCATACAGAAGAGTGGTGCCATACAGTGTTGCCTTACAGAAGAGTGGTGTCATACAGTGTTGCTACAGAAGAGTGGTGCCACAGGTGTTGCCTTACAGAAGAGTGGTGTCATACAGGTGTTGCCTTACAGAAAGTGGTGTCATACAGTGTTGCCATACAGAAAGTGGTGTCACAGTGTTGCCTTACAGAAAAAGTGGTGCCATACAGTGTTTTACAGAAGAGTGGCTCAGTACCAGAATGTGCACAGTGTTCTACAGAAGAGTGGTGTCATACAGGTGTTGCCAGAAGAGTGGTCACACAGTGTTCCATACAGAAGAGTGGCATACAGGTGCTCCACAGAAGAGTGGTGTCATACAGTAGCTACATATACAGAATGTCACAGGTGTTGCCACAGAATGTGTCATACAGGAGCTATACAGAAGAGTTGCCATACAGGTGTTGCCTTACAGAAGTGGTGCCATACAGGAGTTGCCATACAGAAGAGTGGTGTCACAGGTGTTGCCTTACAGAAGAGTGGTGTCATACAGGTGTTGCCACAGAGAAATACACAGGTGTTGCCATACAGAAGAGTGGTGTCATACAGGTGTTGCCTTCACAGAAGAGGTGTCACACAGGTGTTCCATACAGAAGAGTGGTGTCACAGGTGTTGCCTATACAGAAGAGTGGTGTCATACAGCACACAAGAATGGTGTCATACAGGTGTTGCCTTACAGAAGAGTGGTGTCATACAGTGTTGCCATACAGAAGAGTGGTTCATACAGGTGTTGCCTTACAGAAGAGTGGTGTCATACAGGTGTTGCCATACAGAAGAGGTGCCATACAGTCCTAACCACAGAATGTCATACAGGTGCCTACAGAAGAGTGGAAAGTGTTGCCTTACAGAAGAGCAGTGTGAAATGTGTCATACAGGTGTTGCCTTACAGAAGAGTGGTATACACAGGTGTTGCCATACAGAAGAGTGGGTCATACAGGTGTTGCTCACAGAAGATGTGTCAGTGCTATACAGAAGAGTGTATACAGGTGTTGCCTTACAGAAGAGTGGTACAGGTGTTGCCTTACAGAAGAGTGGTGTCACAGTGTTGCCATACAGAAGGTGAATGTCATACAGGTGTTGCCTTACAGAATGGTGTCATACAGGTGTTCCATACAGAAGAGTGGTGTCATACAGGTGTTGCCTTACAGAAGAGTGGTGTCATACAGGTGTTGCCTTACAGAAGAGTGGCTCATACAGGTGTTGCCTTACAGAGAGTGGCATACAGGTGTTGCTCACAGAAGAGTTAAACAACAAAGAGTGGACACAGGTGTTGCCTTACAGAAGAGTGTTGGCATACAGGTGTTGCCTACAGAAGAGTGGTGTCATACAGGTGTTGCCTTACAGAAGAGTGGTCATACAGGTGTTGCCTTACAGAAGAGTGGTGTCATACAGTGTTGCCATACAGAAGAGTGGTGTCATACAGTGTTGCCATACAGAAGGTGGTGTCATACAGTGTTGCCTTACAGAAAGTGGTGTCAGTGTTGCCATACAGAGTGGTGTCATACAGGTGTTGCCTTACAGAAGAGTGGTGTCATACAGTGTTGCCATACAGAAGAGTGGTGTCATACAGGTGTTGCCTTACAGAAGAGTGGTGTCATACAGGTGTTGCGCCTGAAAAGTGGTGTCATACAGTGTTGCCATACAGAAGAAGTGGTGTCATACAGTGTTGCCTTACAGAAAGTGGTGTCATACAGTGTTGCCATACAGAAGAGTGGTGTCATGAGTTGCCATACAGAAGAGTGTGTCATACAGGAGTTGCCTACAAAAGTGGTGTCATACAGTGTTGCCATTAAAAGTGGTGTCATACAGGGTGCCATACAGAAGTGGTGTCATACAGGTGTTGCCTTACAGAAGAGTGGTGTCATACAGGTGTTGCCATACAGAGTGGTGTCATACAGTGTTGCCATACAGAAGAGTGGTGTCATACAGTGTTGCCTTACAGAAGAGTGGTGTCATACAGGTGTTGCTTACAGAAGAGTGGTGTCATACAGGAGTTGCCATACAGAAGTGGTGTCATACAGGTTGCCAAGTGGTGTCACACAGGTGTTGCCATACAGAAGAGTGGTGTCATACAGTGTTGCCATACAGAAGAGTGGTGTCATACAGGTGTTGCCATACAGAAGAGTGGTGTCATACAGTGTTGCCATACAGAGGTGGTGTCACACAGGTGTTGCTACAGAAGAGTGGTGTCATACAGTGTTGCCATACAGAAGAGTGGTGTCATACAGTGTTGCCTTACAGAAGAGTGGTGTCATACAGTGTTGCCATACAGAAGAGTGGTGTCATACAGGTGTTGCCATACAGAAGAGTGGTGTCACACAGGTGTTGCCATACAGAAGAGTGTTGTCATACAGTGTTGCCATACAGAAGAGTGGTGTCACACAGGTGTTGCCATACAGAAGAGTGGTGTCACACAGGTGTTGCCATACAGAAGAGTGGTGTCATACAGTGTTGCCATACAGAAGTGGTGTCACACAGGTGTTGCCATACAGAAGAGTGGTGTCATACAGGTGTTGCCATAGAGATGGTGTCACACAGGGTTGCCTTAGAAGAGTGGTGTCATACAGTGTTGCCATACAGAAGAGTGGTGTCATACAGGAGTTGCCATACAGAAGAGTGGTGTCATACAGGTGTTGCCTTACAGAAGAGTGGTGCCGAAGAGTGGTGTCATACAGGTGTTGCCTTACAGAAAGAGTGGTGTCATACAGGTGTTGCCTTACAGAAGAGTGGTGCCATACAGAAGAGTGGTGTCATACAGGTGTTGCCTTACAGAAGAGTGGTGTCATACAGGTGTGTTCCTTACAGAAGAGTGGTGTCATACAGTTGTTGCCATACAGAAGAGTGGTGTCACACAGGTGTTGCCATACAGAAGAGTGGTGTCAAACAGGTGTTGCCTTACAGAAGAGTGGTGTCACACAGGGTTTCTTTACAGAAGAGTTGTCATACAGTGTTGCCATACAGAAGAGTGGTGTCACACAGGTGTTACACAGAAGAGTGGTAAACAGGTGTTGCCTCACAGAAGAGTGGTGTCACAGGGGTTGCCTTACAGAAGAGTGTTGTCATACAGTGTTGCCATACAGAAGAGTGGTGTCACACAGGTGTTGCCATACAGAAGAGTGGTGTCAAACAGGTGTTGCCTTACAGAAGAGTGGTATCACACAGGTGTTCCATACAGAAGAGTGGTGTCACACAGTGTTGTCATACAGAAGAGTGTTATCATACAGGTACATACAGAAGAGTGGTGTCACACAGGTGTTGCCATACAGAAGAGTGGTGTCAAACAGGTGTTGGCCTTTACAGAAGAGTGGTGTCACACAGGGTTGGCTTTACAGAAGAGTGTTGTCACACAGTGTTACATACAGAAGAGTGGTGCATACAGGAGTTGCCATACAGAAGAGTGGTGTCATACAGGTGTTGCCTTACAGAAGAGTGGTGCATAAGAGTGGTGTCATACAGGTGTTGCCTTTACAGAAGAGTGGTGTCATACAGGTGTTGCTTACAGAAGAGTGGTGCCATACAGAAGAGGGTGTCATACAGGTGTTGCCTTTACAGAAGAGTGGTGCCATACAGAAGAGTGGTGTCATACAGGTGTTGCCTTACAGAAGAGTGGTGTCATACAGGTGTTGCCTACAGAAGAGGCATACAGAAGAGTGGTGTCATACAGGTGTTGCCTACAGAAGAGTGGTGCCATACAGAAGAGTGGTGTCATACAGGTGTTGGCTTTCACAGAAGAGTGGTGCCATACAGAAGAGTGGTGTCATACAGGTGTTGCCTTACAGAAGAGTGGTGTCACAGGTGTTGCCTTACAGAAGAGTGGTGCCATACAGAAGAGTGGTGTCATACAGGTGTTGCCTTACAGAAGAGTGGTGTCATACAGGTGTTGCCTTACAGAAGAGTGGTGTCATACAGTGTTACATACAGAAGAGTGGTGTCACACAGGTGTTGCATACAGAATAGTGGTGTCAAACAGGTGTTGCCTTTACAGAAGAGTGGTGTCACACAGGGGTTGCTTACAGAAGAGTGTTGTCATAGTGTTGCCATTCAGAAGAGTGGTGTCATACAGGTGTTGCCATACAGAAGAGTGGTGTCAAACAGGTGTTGCCTACAGAAGAGTGGTGTCACACAGGGGTTGGCCTTACAGAAGAGTGGTCATACAGTGTTGCATACAGAAGAGTGTACACACAGGTGTTACATACAGAAGAGTGGTGTCAAACAGGTGTTGCCTTACAGAAGAGTGGTGTCACACAGGGGTTGCCTTACAGAATAGTGTGTCATACAGTGTTGCCATACAGAAGAGTGGTGGCATACAGGAGTTGCATACAGAAGAGTGGTGTCATACAGGTGTTGGGCTTACAGAAGAGTGGTGCCATACAGAAGAGTGGTGTCATACAGGTGTTGCCTTACAGAAGAGTGGTGTCATACAGGTGTTGCCTTATAGAAGAGTGGTGTCATACAGTGTTGCCATACAGAAGAGTGGTGTCATACAGGTGCCACACAGAAGAGTGGTGTCTACAGGTGTTTTACAGAAGAGTGGTGTCATACAGGTGTTGCCTTACAGAAGAGTGCCATACAGTGTTGCTATACAGAAGAGTGGTGCCATACAGGTGTTGCCTACAGAAGAGTGGTACACAGGTTGCCTTACAGAAGAGTGGTGCCATACAGAAGAGTGGTGTCACAGGTGTTGCCTTACAGAAGAGGGTGTTATACAGTGTTGCCTACAGAAGAGTGGTGCTATACAGGTGTTCTACAGAAGACAAGAGAGGTGTCATACAGGTGTTGCCACAGAGTGGGCTACAGTGTTGCCTTACAGAAGAGGTGATACAGGTGTTGCCTGCAGAGGATAAGGTGTTGTTTACAGAAGAGTGGTGTCATACAGGTGAGCATACAGAAGAGTGGTGTCATACAGGTGTTGCCTACAGAAGAGTGGTGTCATACAGGTGTTGCTTACAGAAGAGTGTGCTACAGGTGTTGCTACAGAAGAGTTACAGGTGTTGCATACAGAAGAGAGACAGAAGAGTACAGGCACACAGAAGAGTGGTGTGCATACAGGTGTTGCCTTACAGAAGAGTGGTGTCATACAGGTGTTGCTTTACAGAAGAGTATGCATACAGTGTTGCATACAGAAGAGTGTCTAAGGTGTTGCCTTACAGAAGAGTGGTGCATACAGGTGTTGCCTTACAGAAGAGTGGGTCATACAGGTGTTGCCTTACAGAAGAGTGGTTCATACAGTGTTGCCATACAGAAGAGTGGTGTCATACAGGTGTTGCCTTACAGAAGAGTGGTGTCATACAGGTGTTGCCTTACAGAAGAGTGGTGTCATACAGGTGTTACAGAAGAGTGGTGTCATACAGGTGTTGCCTTACAGAAGAGTGGTGTCATACAGTGTTGCACAGAAAGTGGTGTCATACAGGTGTTGCCTTACAGAAGAGTGGTTCATACAGGTGCTGCCTTACAGAAGAGTGGTGTCATACAGTGTTGCCACAGAAGAGTGGTACAGGTGTTGCCTTACAGAAGAGGTGTCATACAGGTGTTGCCTTACAGAAGAGTGGTGTCATACAGTGTTGCATACAGAAGAGTGGGCATACAGGTGTTGCCTACAGAAGAGTGTTGCCATACAGAAGAGTGGTGTCATACAGGTGTTGCTTTACAGAAGAGGGTGTCACAGGTGTTGCATACAGAAGAGTGGTGTCATACAGGTGTTGCCTTACAGAAGAGTGGTGTCATACAGGGTGTTGCCTTACAGAAGAGTGGTGTCATACAGGTGTGCCATACAGAAGAGTGGTGTCACAGGTGTTGCCATACAGAAGAGTGGTGTCATACAGGTGTTGCCTTACAGAAGAGTGGTGTCATACAGTATTGCCATACAGAAGAGTGGTGTCATACAGGTGTTGCCTTACAGAAGAGTGGTGTCATACAGGTGTTGCCATACAGAAGAGTGGTGTCATACAGGTGTTGCCATACAGAAGAGTGGTGTCATACAGTATTGCCATACAGAAGAGTGGTGTCATACAGGTGTTGCCTTACAGAAGAGTGGTGTCATACAGTGTTGCCATACAGAAGAGTGGTGTCATACAGTGTTGCCATACAGAAGAGTGGTGTCATACAGGTGTTGCCTTACAGAAGAGTGGTGTCATACAGTGTTGCCATACAGAAGAGTGGTGTCATACAGGAGTTGCCTTACAGAAGAGTGGTGTCATACAGTGTTGCCATACAGAAGAGTGGTGTCATACAGGTGTTGCCTTACAGAAGAGTGGTGTCATACAGGTGTTGCCTTACAGAAGAGTGGTGTCATACAGGGTGTTGCCTTACAGAAGAGTGTCATACAGGTGTTGCCATACAGAAGAGTGGTGTCACACAGGTGTTGCCATACAGAAGAGTGGTGTCATACAGGTGTTGCCATACAGAAGAGTAGTCATACAGGTGTTGCTATACAGAAGAGTGGTGTCATACAGGTGTTGCCTTACAGAAGTGGTGTCATACAGGTGTTGCCATACAGAAGAGTGGGTGTCACACAGGTGTTGCCATACAGAAGAGTGGTGTCATACAGGTGTTGCCATACAGAAGAGTGGTGTCATACAGGTGTTGCCATACAGAAGAGTGGTGCCATACAGAAGAGTGGTGCCATACAGGAGTTGCCATACAGAAGAGTGGTGTCATACAGGAGTTGCCATACAGAAAGTGGTGTCATACAGGTGTTGCCATACAGAAGAGTGGTGTCATACAGGAGTTACATACAAGAGTGGTGTCATACAGGTGTTGCCATACAGAAGAGTGGTGTCATACAGGAGTTGCCATACAGAAGAGTGGTGTCATACAGGAGTTGCCATACAGAAGAGTGGTGTCATACAGAGTTGCCATACAGAAGAGTGGTGTCATACAGAGTTGCCATACAGAAGAGTGGTGTCATACAGGAGTTGCCATACAGAAGAGTGGTGCCATACAGGAGTTGCCATACAGAAGAGTGGTGCCATACAGGAGTTGCCATACAGAAGAGTGGTGCCATACAGGAGTTGCCATACAGAAGAGTGGTGCCATACAGGAGTTGCCATACAGAAGAGTGGTGTCATACAGGAGTTGCCTTACAGAAGAGTGGTGCCATACAGGAGTTGCCATACAGAAGAGTGGTGTCATACAGGAGTTGCCATACAGAAGAGTGGTGTCATACAGGAGTTGCCATACAGAAGAGTGGTGTCATACAGGAGTTGCCATACAGAAGAGTGGTGCCATACAGGAGTTGCCATACAGAAGAGTAGTGTCATACAGGTGTTGCCATACAGAAGAGTGGTGTCATACAGGAGTTGCCTATACAGAAGAGTGGTGCCATACAGGAGTGCCATACAGAAGAGTGTGCCATACAGGAGTTGCCATACAGAAGAGTGGTGCCATACAGGAGTTGCCATACAGAAGAGTGGTGCCATACAGGAGTTGCCATACAGAAGAGTGGTGCCATACACGAGTCGCCATACAGAAGAGTGGTGTCATACAGGAGTTTTAAAATCCAGGATTTTTGCCATAAATCAACTTTTGCCTTTACGGAGTGCTGTCACAGCCATTATCGTACTGAAGTGTTGTCCTATAGAAATATTATCGCCACAAAGGTGTGTTGCCATACATGAGTATTGCCATGCAGTGTTATCATACAATAGTGATGCCATAAAGGAGTGTTGCCATAAAGGAGTGTTGCCATACAGGAGTGTTGCCAAACAGTGTTGTCATACAATAATGATGCCATACAGGAATGATGCCATAAAGGATTGTTGCCATACAGTGTTGTCACACGTAAGTGTTGCCATACCGAGGTGTTGCTATACAGGAGTGATGAGAGTACAAGTGTTGCCATACAATAGTGATGCCATAAAGGAGTGTTGCCATACAGAGTGTTGTCGTACAATAGTGATGCCATAAAGAAGCATTGCCAAACAGTGTGTTGTCATATAAGTGTTGCCATACGGAGTGTTGCCATTCAGGAGCACTGCCATACAGGAGTGTTACATACAGAGTATTGTCATATAAGTGTTGCCATGCAGAGTGTTGTCATATAAGTGTTGCCATAGAGGAGGTTTGCCATACAGAGTGTTGTTATTTAAGTGTTACATATGAGTGTTGCTACAGAGTGTTGTCATATAAGTGTTGCCATAAAGGAGTGTTGCCATACAGAGTGTTGTCGTACAATAGTGATGCCATAAAAGAGTTGCCAAACAGTGTGTTGTCATATAAGTAAAAGCTGCTCACACAGGAGTGTTGCCATTCAGGAGCACTGCCACACAGGAGTGTTGCACAAAAGTATTGTCATATAAGTGTTGCCATGCAGAGTGTTGTCATATAAGTGTTGCCATACAGGAGTGTTGCCATACAGTGTTGTCATATAAGTGTTGCCAAACAGGAGTGTTGCCATACTTCACCTGGCCCACAACACAATCATAACACAGTCAGCAGAAACATGGTGGGTAGGCCATAAAAGATAATAGGTTAGGTGGGACCTTCTCCTACAGGCTACCCCAGGCCAGACAGACCCATCCTCGGGTGATTCCAGGCCATAATGGTCCAACTCAGGCAAGTCTGGGCCATCTCTCACAAGTCAAGGCCATGTGACCATACGTGGCCAATGATTCACCTCTTGAGATTATGAATAGATACGAGATGATAATAATAACAACAACAGCAACAACAATAATAATAATAATAATAATAATAATAATAATAATAATAATAATAATAATAATAATAATAAAAATAATAATAATAATAATAATAATAATAATAATAATAATAATAATAATAATAATAATAATCGCAGTGGATGCTAACCCTGCCCGGGAACCATTACCATAGCAGGAAAATACTGAACTAGTGAGGCTGTTACTGTAAAATAATGGGGTCACCGCTGGAGACTGTCTCATTTCTTCGTTTTCTTTAACCCTGAACCAACCTATGTGTTATTGCTCGAACAGTTACCATGAAACCACGTGGTCAATTTGAGCGAGGTTTTCACCAAAGGTTTATGATGTGAACCTTGTTATATGTTGATGAAACCAGACAAATTTAGTGCAAATCCGCTAACCCATTCTAGAGTTATTTTAGAGACAGACACACAGACAGACAGACACACACACACACACACACACAGACAAAACTAAAAACAATACCCTGCCTTGCAATACCACTGTAAGTAATAATAGTAAAAGAAGAAGAAGAAGAAGAAGAAGAAGAAGAAGAAGAAGAAGAATGGCTAGTGTGTATACCAAGCTAGAATACACTTCTAATGACCTCAGTTATTGAAGAGTATTAACACATAATAACATCAACAACGTCGCCAGACAATTTTAACATAAGACAAGAACACTTCCTCGTCAGACCTGGCCGGTGTGTGTGTGTGTGTTGCTGGGAGCATGATCAGTGAAGACCGGCCACCACAGTGGTCACCACAGCAGCCACTGCCACCACAGCAGCCACTGCCACCACAGCAGCCACTGCAACAGCCACCACAATGGCCATCACAGCAGCCACTGCCACCACAGCAGCCATTGCAACTGCCACCACAATGGCCACCATAGCAGCCACTGCCACCACAGCAGCCAATACAACAGCCACCACAGCAGCCACTGCAACAGCCAACCAGCAGCCACTGCAATAACCACCAAAGCAGCCACTGCAACAACCACCACAGCAGCCACTGCACAACCACCACAGCAACCACTGCAACAGCCACCACAGCAGCCACTGCAACAACCACCACAGCAGCCACTGCAATAACCACCACAGCAACCACTGCAACAGCCACCACAGCAGCCACTGCAACAACCACCAAAGCAGCCACCGCAATAACCACCACAGCAGCCAATGCAACAACCATCACAGCAGCTACGGCAACAACCACCCCAGCAGCCACTGCAACAACCACCACAGCAGCAATCACAGCAGCCGTTACAGCAGCCACCACAGCAGCCATTACAGCGGCTACCACAGCAGCCACCACAGCGACCACCACAGCGGCCGTCACAGCAGCCACCACAGCAGCCGCCAAAGCAGCAACCACAGCAGCCGTCACAGCGGCCACCACAGCAGCCAAGCAAACCACAGCAGCCGTCACAGCAGCCACCACAGCAGCCACCACAGCAGCCTCTACCTGAATGAAACGCTCACCACCACTCTAGGCTGGCTGACCCGCCGGGGCACACCACCCAAAAGTACCGCTCACCATCTCAACCATCGTTCACACTCACCACCACTACCACACCACCACCACACCACCACCACTACCACTACCACACTACCACTACCACACTCACACACCACCACTACCACACACCACCACCACTACCACACTCACACACCTTCACCACCACACTACCACCACACTCCCCACCACCACCACCACACCACCACCACACCACCACCACCACTACCACACCACCACCACCACCTCAACCCCACCACCACCACACACCACCACCACCACACTCACAACCCTTCACCACCACACCACCACCACACTCCCACACCACCACCACCACACCACCACCACACCACCACCACCACCACCACACCACCACCACCACACACACCACCACCACCACACCACCACCACTACACCCACACCACCACCACCACCACACCACCACTACCACACCACACCACACAACCACCACCACCACACCACCACCACCACCACCACACCACCACACCACCACCACACAACCACACCTCACACACCACCACCACCACTACACCACACCTCACTACCACACTACCACTCACACTCCTACACCACCACTACCACACTACCACCACAAACCACCCTACCAAACACTGCCACTACAACACACTACCACACCAACACACCACCACACCACCACACCACACACAAACACTACCACACCACCACACCATCACTACCACACCATCACTAACACACCACCACACAACCACACCACCACACCACCACTACCACACCAACACACCATTACACCACCACACACCTCCACACAAACACTACCACACCGCCATTACCACTACACTACCACACTACCACCTCACAAACCACCTCTACCAAACACCACCACTACCACACCAACACACTACCACACCAACACACCACCACACTCCACACAACACTACCACCAACACACTACCAAACCAACACACTATTACACCACCACACCTCCACACAAACACTACCACACCAACACACTACCACACCACCCACACAAACACTACCACACCACACCTCCACACAACACTACCACACCAACACACTCCAACACACCACACACCACCACACAAACACTACCACACACACCACCGCACAAACACTACCACACCAACACACCTCCACACAAACACTACCAAACCAACACACTACCACACCAACACACTACCACACCAACAACACTACCACACCACCACACCATCACACCACCACACCACACACACCATCACACCACCACACCTCCACACAAACACCACCACACCAACACACCACCACACCACCACACCTCCACACAAACACCACCACACCAACACACCACCACACCACCACACCTCCACACAAACACCACACACCAACACACCACCACACCAACACACCACCACACCACCACACCTCCACACAACACTACCACACCAACACACCACCACACCACACCACCACACCACCACACACCTCCACACAAACACTACCACACCAACACACTACCACACCAACAAACTACCACACCAACACACACCACACCACCACACCTCCACACAAACACTACCACACCAACACACACACACCAACACACCAGCACCAACACACTACCACACCTCCACACAAACACCACCACACCCACACAACACCACCACACCAACACCACCACACCACCACACCTCCACAAAAACACTACCACACCAACACACCACCACACCACCACACCTCCACACAACACTACCACACCAACACACCACCACACCACCACACCTCCACACACACACTACCACACCAACACACTACCACACCAACAAACTACCACACCAACACACTACCACACCACCACACCTCCACACAACACACTACCACACCAACACACCACCACACCAACACACTAGCACACCAACACACCACCACACCCCTCCACACAAACACCACCACACCCCACACACACACACCACACACCAACACACCACCACACCTCCACACCACACCAACACACACCACACCACACCACACACCCACACAAATACTACCACACCAACACACCACCACACCTCCACACAATACTCACCACACCACCACCACACCACCACACCACCACACCAACACACTACCACACCAACACACCCACACCTCCACACAAATACTACCACACCAACAACTACCACACCACCACACACCACACCAACACACCACCACACCACCACACCACCACACCCCACACAACACTACCACACCAACACACCCACACCAACACACACCACACCACCACACCAACACACTACCACACCAACACACTACCACACCACCACACCACCACACAACACCACCACACCAACACACCACCACACCACCACACCTCCACACACAAACACACCACACCAACACACACACCAACACCACCACACCACCACACCAACACCCCCACCACACCAATACACCACCACACCAACACACCACCACACCAACACACCACCACACCACCACACCAACACACTACCACACACACCACACCAACACACCACACCAACACACCATCACACCACCACACAACACCACACCAACACACCACCACACCACCACCTCCACACAATATTACCACACCAACACACCACCACACCACACCTCCACACACACACACCAACACACCACCACACCACCACACCTCCACACAAACACTACCACACCAACACATTGCCACACCACACACACCTCCACTACCACACCACCACACCTCACAAACACTACCACACCAAACACACTACCACACCAACACACTACCACACCACCACACCTCCACACAAACACTACCACAACAACACACTACCACACCACCACACCTCCACACAAACACTACCACACCACCACACTACCACACCACCACTTAAAATATTTCCTAGGAACGTATTACTTGATCATTCACCCTAAAGCTAACCTTACCGAACCTAACTTAGTTTACCCTAACCTAACCTAACTTAACTTAACTTGTCTTAACCTAATGCTAACCTAACCTTACACTATTTGGGGGATGAGGTTAAGTTTGGTTAGGCTAGACTAGGGTAGGGTAGGGTGGGTTAGGTTAGGTTTGGCTAGGTGTTGTTGTTAGGTTAGGTTAGGGTAAAATACGTTAGCTTAGGTTAAGTTAGGTTAGGGTGGTTAATCTTTAGGTGAAATAAGCTGGAGTGTATATGTATATATTTCCACTAATTGCAGGTGTGTGGGAACTTTAGTCTTCGTTAACAGGTAAGTTATCTCGTTAAGTGAGTGACCTTTAACTCTTCACCTTTATCCCAACCTCAACCTTCTGTACCCCAGCAAGTTTAAGGTCAACAACTAACAACAACAGAAAAAATAATAATAAAAAAAATTAAATAATGAATCACATAGATCTGTTTCATTATGTTCACTTCTAATTCTGATATAGGCGGTGTGTGGTGTGTGTGTGTGTGTGTGTGTGTGTGTGTGTGTGTGTGTGTGTGCGCCACTACACTACCTGACGACACACATACACGCATATCCGGGTCAGTTTAATTAAGCAATCATATCCACGTCTCTACACGTCTCTCCTCACCTGGGTAACGGGAGAGAGAGAGAGAGAGAGAGAGAGAGAGAGAGAGAGAGAGAGAGAGAGCAGCTGGCAACAACACGGCACCTAAGAGTTTATGGAATTAAATCAATGAATAAGTTAAGCACCTGTACCGTTACTTCCCATCACTAATAAGTTAGCACCTGCTCTCACCCCACCCCCCCCTCTCGTGCCCAGTAAGGGGGAGAAGGGTAGGGAAGGGAGTGAAGACCACCTGGCCAACTGGGGAAGGGGGAGAGGATGGATGGGGAAGGATAGGTTAGGGGAAGGTTAGGGGATGGGGACGGGGGAGGTAAGGGGAAGGAGGGGATGAGTTGGGGAAGGGTGGAGGGTATGAATGGGTGAGGCAGAAGGCTGGTTAAGTCTTGTCACCTCCTGTCTGTAGCCACACCTGTGGCTGTCTGTAGCCACACCTGTGGCTGTCTGTAGCCACACCTGTGTCTGTCTGTAGCCACACCTGTGTCTGTCTGTAGCCACACCTGTGGCTGTCTGTAGCCACACCTGTGGCTGTCTGTAGCCACACCTGTGTCTGTCTGTAGCCACACCTGTGTCTGTCTGTAGCCACACCTGTGTCTCTGTCTGTAGCCACACCTGTGGCTGTCTAGCCACACCTGTGGCTGTCTGTAGCCACACCTGTGTCTGTCTGTAGCCACACCTGTGTTTGTCGCAGCCACACCTGTATCTGTCTGTAGCCACACCTGTATCTTCTGTAGCCACACCTGTATCTGTCTGTAGCCACACCTGTATCTGTCTGTAGCCACACCTGTATCTGTCTGTAGCCACACCTGTATCTGTCTGTAGCCACACCTGTGTTTGTCAATACGATATCATCACTATACTCGGTTGACGCGCCACCTCAACCTATAGCCAGGTGGAATATAACGTGTAGATACAGACTGCAACATATAATGATATACCCGATGATATACTCAGGCGGAATATAACGGGAGAACCAGTTACAGCGGGCAGTTAATAAGTCCAGTCCACACCACGCCCACCCATTATCGTCCAGACGCCCTCCCGCCTAATATAACAGTATACCTATATGCCCTATGGTATACCTGTATATTCAGTGGCATATCAACTATGTCCTATTGTATGTAAATATGTCCAGTGGTATACCTATTATATCCGATGGTATACCTATTATGTACAAAGGTATACCCATTATCTAAAACGGTATACATACTGTGTCCAATATTATACCTATTGTGGTCCTATATTATGCCCATTATGTCCGATATTACACCCACTACACCTATTATATGCTGTTATATACAATAGAAACTTACCCAAGGCTCCCAGTATAACAGTATACTGTATACATTAGAATACCAGCGAATATACTACCAATATAACAGTGTGTGTGTGTGTGTGTGTGTGTGTACAGTAGTTACCTGGTGAGTGGTGCGCCATTAAACACCACGTACTAATTAGTAGTGGAGGAGACAAGGTAATTCACGCTCGGCGGGTAATTAGCTTGAGACTGGTGATTGTGTGGAAGTAGTGATTGGGTGTGGTGATTATCGTCTTGTGATTGGTGCTATTAGAGGATTGTTATTGGTTAAATGCGATTGGTGGTACTGGTGGGGTGGTGTTACTCAAGTGGCGGTGTGAAGGTATAGGTGTGTGTGTGTGTGTGTGTGTGTGTGTGTGTGTGTGTGTGAACTGTTAACACACAAACATACCACACATCACACCACCAGATCACTCACACCACACACACACACACATCACACAACACATTCCCATACACACACATCACACACACAACACATTCCCATCACACACACATCACACCATCACACACACACAACACATCCCCACACACACACACATCACATCCCCATACACACACATCACACACACAACACATTCCCATACACACACATCACATCATTACACACACACAACACATCCCCACACACACACACACACACATCCACACACATCCCCATACACACATCACACACACACAACACATTCCCATACACACATCACATCATCACACACACACAACACATCCCCACACACACACACACACACACACACACACACACACATCACACAACACATCCCCATACACACACATCACACACAACACATTCCCATACACACACGTCACACCATCACACATCCCACACACACACAACACACCCACACACACACACATCACACACACACACATCCCCCATACACACACATCACACCATCACACACACAACCCCACACACACACAACACATCCCCATACACACACATCACACACACACACAACATCCCCACAAAGCATAAACTGAATATCAATTACACTCTATATCGCTACCTCATAACAACCACCACCATGCGATATTCACCCTCATCGGATATCGGTAACAGAGGTCAGAATCAGGTGGAGAGGGTCGCTGGTACTCGAGGAAGCAGTAGCATTTGTCTGGCGTAGAAAGGATCGGGTCGGCACAAAAGAGGTTCAGAACGCGCTCAACAATGCCTCTTTTGTCGTTCTTTGAGACCAGAAGATGTTTTTGTTGTTTTTATTCACTTTCTTTTCATTTCAGTGATGGTGTTAGAAGTGTCAAGGGGGAGGAGGAGAGGTGAAGGGAGGGAGGAGTGAAAGGAGGAGGAGTGTGAAAGGGAGGAGGGAGGAGTGTGAAAGGGAGGAGGGTAAATAAACTCTGTCTCTTTCTTTATAAACTCGTGTCTATAGATGAGAGAGAGAGAGAGAGAGAGAGAGAGAGATCTTAAGTACAGGAAATTCTATTAACCATATATAACCAATACAGAATGGGTTATCAATACGCCAGATCACGAGCCGTACTTATCAAGGAGATGACAACCCTGAATTAGCGACGTACAGTACTAACTTATTACAGGTTGTATGGCAGAGTTCACACCATACAGGAGACTGCCCATCACTCCACCCCTTCATTACCCATCACCACGACCCTCACTTCCCTTCACTGTTCCTCACTGCCTCAACCAGACCAGGAAGACGACTGAACACCTGTGTCACGTGTTCACCTCTACCATGTTCTTCAGGTGAACTTCCCCGCCTCAATGTTATCTAAACAAGTAAGGGGATTAATGTAAGTTATCTCTCTCTCTCACTTGTGGTGGCGGCTAGGACCTCCTCTCTCTCCAAAATGCCAGAACACAGTATAAACACACAAATTAAGATTAAGCAGATAGACATATTGGTATACAAACAATGTATACATAGGAAGTGTGAGTACAAACAATACACATACAGAGTGTAAGTATGAAAATAATGTATACAGACATTACAGGGTGTACAAACTATGTATACAGCAGTGCAGTTGTGCAATGTATATAGACAGTGCAGGTATCCAAACAATATACATAAACAAGGAATGCAGTGTACAAACAATGCACATAACATCATTGCATGCATACTGTACAAACAATATACATAGCCTTCAAAATTCTAAATATAGATATACAATATACACCAAAAAATACAACAAAAGTGAAGAAAATACAACATATATAAGGAAAAATAATGAGGAAATACATGTAGTTTTAGGAGTCTGTCACTGACCTTCTGGGCTTTGGGCGGATGATCTCGTGGCCAGGGTCGTTGTTGGAACCCCAGTACTGGTCGGCGTCCCTAAACTCTGGTATGGGGTGTGGCCCCGCGTGGTGCCCTGCCGCCATACTAACGCACCATCCCTCCTGTAAACACAAACAAAAACGGTTCGCTGTAAACACAAACATCAAGGGACTCAGTAAACACAAACACCAAAGGACTGTATAAACACAAACATCAAATGACTGTAAACACAAATACCAAGGGATTTTATAAACAGAAACATCAAGGGACTCTGTAAACGCAAACATCAAGGGACTCTGGAAACAGAAACATCAAGGGACCCTGTAAAAGCAAACATCAAGGGACTCTGTAAACGCAAACATCAAGGGACTCTGTAAACGCAAACATCAAGGGACTCTGTAAACGCAAACATCAAGGGACTCTGTAAACGCAAACATCAAGGGACTCTGTAAACGCAAACATCAAGGGACTCTGTAAACGCAAACATCAAGGGACCCTGTAAACGCAAACATCAGGGAACTCTCTAAACGCAAACATCTGATTGCGTTACATTAGGTAACGATATTATATAAACAAAGCGTGTTAACTGTATGCTGCCAGTTAAAGACCCCAATTTTTTTTTACAACTTTCTAATAAAAGTTATTAAATGAAAGTTTAGCTTAAACGAGTGTGTTTGTGTGTAAGGTAAGTGTGTTAGTGTGTAAGGTAAGTGTGTTAGTGTGTGAGGTAAGTGTGTTAGTGTGTAAGGTAAGTGTGTTAGTGTGTAAGGTAAGTGTGTTAGTGTGTCAAGTAGTGTGTTAGTGTATCAGGTAGTGTTCAATAGTGTCAGGTAATGTTCAGTAGTGTTCAGTAATGTCAGGTAGAGTTCAGAAGTGTCAGGTATTCAGTATTATCAGGTAAGTGTAAGGTAGTGTCAGGTACTGTTTAATGTGTCAGGTAGTAGTATTTTATAGTGTGATGTAATATAACAAGAATTAGTGATAGTGCAGGAGACGTATGACACCATATCGACTTTATGGAATTGCACCAAATTTTCAGATGTTTGGGTGATACGAAGATAATCGAAACGACAGTGCAAAGAACCTATTAGAACCTTATCAAACCAAACCAAACCAAACCTAACCTAACCTAACCTAACCCAAACCAACCTAACCTAACCTAACCTAACCTAACCTAACCTAACCTAACCTATCTCCCTAACCTGTGAATTGTCGTTCCCATTTTCTTATTTAGTGTCATCCAAACAACATCTGAAAATTTTGTGCAATTCCATAAAGTCCTCCCGGTGCTAACCTTCCGCTCCACCATTACCCAAGAATCTATCATTTAACTAAGTTTACGTTACTTCCCAGATCTATCATAAAACACGGAACAAATTTATTTATATTACATGTGCTGGTGACAACAAACAGACACATTAACATAAACATACGCACGTCGAACTGGGTAAAATGACAGGTCTGTGACTTATGTTAATTCTTGGAAAATGACGAACGACCTGACAGTGTACAAGAAACAGTCATTGAGGAGAACTTAAATTACTCTCTAACTACAAATTGATAGACAAGTTTAGAATGATTAGAGTAATTCGTATTATATGGGTGATAATTACCAGGTAGATGGGTGATGTTGCTGTAGAGATTACAAGTAAATAATGTAGTAAACACGATGGCTTCCTCATAATTCTTTCTCCCATTCTGTCAGGTCCACTCACAGACGCTCTCAGGCCACCACTACCGGACTATGTGGTGCACCGACCTCTCCGTCACACACATACAGTACGTCATAAGAATTCAGATATACATAATACAAATGTATGCCTGTGTATATATGTTTGTAAGTGTATGTTTAAGTCACGTAAAATGGGGATAATGGAGAAATAGCAATAATTTCTAGGGTATTTCTCTCGACCACTCTCGCCATGATCTACACAGGACCTGTTTGTTTACATTTACACGGGTGAGACGACATTTAAAGGAAACCGAGACATTTTACGCTATGCCCTCAGGATAAATAAATTATACTCAAAGGACACAATAATGTTCTGAGAAAATATGTCCCTACAACACAAATACGTAAAGTGACGGTAAAGACAATGTAGGTATACAGTTCTGTGTGTAGAAAATGAGGTACAGTATACAGTTCTGTAAGTACCTGTATATGGACAACGCAAATTTACAATACAGGTAACGTAGGTAGAACTATATTGTTAAAAATATACACAGCGCAGGTATATATAGTGCACATAGACCGTACAGGTATACAAACAATGTATACCTAGAAGTATCGTATATACACGCAAACACATACGCATTCATATATGCACATACATAATTATACACACACATACAAATACATACATACACACACACACACACACACACACACACACAGTTTGTCCTCAACACCACCATTTCCCGTTTTCTGTGGTGCAGCATTGTCAGGTAAATTGATCTATTTGTTGCTTTTAGCTCCCAATACCATGATTATAGCTCCCATTACGATTATAGCTCCCAGTACCACGATTATAGCTCATTACCATGATTATAGCTCCCAATACCACGATTGTCCCATTACCACGATTATAGCTCCATTACCATGATTATAGCTCCCAATACCATGATTATAGCTCCCATTACCACGATTATAGCTCCCAGTACCACGATTATAGCTCCCAATACCATGATTATAGTTCCCAATACCATGATTATGGTTCCCAATACCATGATTATAGCTCCCATTACCACGATTATAGCTCCCATTACCACGATGATAGCTCCCATTACCACGATTATAGCTCCCAATACCATGATTATAGTTCCCAATACCATGATTATAGCTCCCATTACCACGATTATAGCTCCCATTACCACGATTATAGCTCCCAATACCATGATTATAGCTCCCATTACCATGATTATAGCTCCCATTACCATGATTATAGCTCCCATTACCATGATTATAACTCCCAATATCATTATTCGCATATATGACAAATTTATTAAATCCAGTAAAATACCATTATTGTGTGAGAGCCACCATGATAACTGTAACTATTATTGTTGTCGTTATTTCCATTACCATTGTTCATTTATTACCATTATGGAAGTTATACACCATAGTATGTGTTGTCTCATTCACTTTGGTTATTACTATATTACTACCATGGTCATGTCACTACCATATTCACACCACTACCATGATAACACCTCCACCATGGTCACACCACTACCATGATAACACCTCCACCATGGCCACACCACTACCATGATAACACCTCCACCATGGTCATACCATTACCATGATAACACATCCACCATGGTCATACCATTACCATGATAACACCTCCACCATGGTTATACCACTACCATGATAACACCTCCACTATGGTCATACCACTACCATGATAACACCTCCACTATGGTCATACCACTACCATGATAACACCTCCACCATGATCATACCACTACCACGATAACACCTCCACCATGGTCATACCACTAACCATGATAACGCCATCATGGTCACACCATTACTACCATGATCGTCACGCTTTTCCATGACCACACCAGCAGGACTACCATTTTGCCAGCTGTGAGTTCCATTTACACTACCATAACAACCCTGCCTCCGCTGCCATAACTATTACCATAACCACCTACCACAACCTTCCACCACCATTATCTTATCACCAGAATTACCTACCACTACTACAATTACTTACTAACTCAACCACAATTATCTACCACTATTACCACCACCACCACCGCTCCCAAATCTGACTACTACTACCACAACTACTACCTACCACTACCATCATAGTTACCAACCAACCTAACAATCACCACAATCCTGCTACACAGTATGTACCAATACTAAAATCTGACTACTACCCTCACTACTACCACAATTACATACCACACTCTGACCACCACTACTACCACCATTACCACTACCACAATTAATACCATACTATGACTACCATCACCACTACCACTATCACTACTACCACAATTAAATACCACACTCTGACCAGCAAGCACTACCACCATCAATACTGCCACAATTACATACCACACTTTGACGACCACCACCACCACCACCACCACCATCCGTACCAGTACCACCACCACCACCACCACTACTACTACCACCACAACCCTTCCTGACCCCAGCACCAACACCATAACCACCACTACGAGCATCACAAATTACTACCATGGCCACCATAACTCTCTCTCTACCATGACCGGGGAACTAACTAGAGCTACCTGTTGCAGGGATCATCTAAAGACCAACCTCAGCTGGCCGGCCGACCACACACCCCTACCATCATCTTTCTTTCACCCCAACAATAGTATTTCCATTTGGTTTCAACCTTTCCCGGTATGGTAAGCAAAAGACGCCACTGCTACCATTTTTCCTCATCATGGTGGAGTTATATGAGTCTATGGTTGTTTACGGTTGAGTTTTGGACTTTGTGGTGGTTGTGAGTTAGTAAGTGAGGTTGAGAAGAAGTAAAGAAATAAAAATGGTTTATTGGCTATACCTGGCAACTTTCACCAAGACGCGTTCCCTGTAAGATCGTTCAAGGTAGTTTATCTTTTATCATTAAATTTCGTCTGATTTCATAATGTTTTGCCAGTATTTTTTTTTGAGGAGAGAGAGAGAGAGAGAGAGAGAGAGAGAGAGAGGGTTACGTTTATCTATGTCACAAATCTACGGTGTGTGTCTGTATGTAAGTAGGAATGTATTAATAACTTGACAGTCTATACTATAACACGCCCGGTAGACTCGGTGCCATATTATACAGAACAAAGATGAAATATTATGACATCTGGACGGTGATATTTGACAAAGTGGTTGACAGTTGTTGAAAAATATTCCCCTGCCTTTTTATTATAATTCCTACAGCATCCACGACCTACTGTGTGATATAGCTGCCTCCTTCCTCGTCTTCCTCCTTCTTCCCCTTCCTCCTCCTCATCCTGCTCTTCTTCTCTTCCTCCTTTCTGCAGCACCAACACGACCTACTGTGTGATATAGCTGCCTCCTTCCTCGTCTTCCTCCTTCTTCCCCTTCCTCCTCCTCATCCTGCTCTTCTTCCCTCTTTCCTCCTTCTACACCCAACACACGACCTACTGTAGATGGTAGCTGCCCCTTCCTCGTCTTCCCTCCTCCTTCTTTCCCCTTCCTCCCTCCCTCATCCCTGCTCTTTTCTTCCCTCTTCCTCCTTCTTCTCCACACCAACACGACCTGTATTTTATATAGCTGCCTTCCTTCTCGTCTTCCTCCTTTCTTTCCCCCTTCCAAATCATCTTTTCCTCCTCCTCCTCCCCCTCCTTTCCCTTCTCCTCTTCCTCCCTACACAACAATTTCACCTGACGAAAAGCTATTTATTTATTATTTATTTTTTTTACAACAATATTAATCATGATATAATTCACCTTTTCACCATACTTACCTTGTGGCGATAACCCCTCCAATGAAAAGTTGTAATTAGGAAGGTTATGGGCGGGACAGGTATGATGATTACAACACAGGGATAATCACAACTTTTAATTACAGGTGGGTCAGGTTCTCAGTCCAATCCCTAACCCCCACTTCTCCTCCCCCTACCCTCCCCTCACTCTTCAAGAGCCTATGCACGACCAACCACTTACACAAGCTATCACTGCCCAACACACTGCAACACAGCTACTTTTGTGTCCATAGCTCACTGTGTGTGTGTGTGTGTGTGTGTGTGTGTGTGTGTGTGTGTGTGTGTGTGTGTGTGTGTGTTCATCCATCCATTTACCGAATCTATATATTTCTCAAACTTTTTATCTATCTATCTATCTATCTATCTATCTATCTATCTATCTATCTGTCTGTCTGTCTGTCTGTCTGTCTGTCTGTCTGTCTGTCTGTCTGTTTCTGTCTGTCCATCCATCCATCTATCTATCTATCTGGTCTGAACCTCGGAACACATCTCTTTAGTCGACAGTGTACAGTCTCTTCAGTGTACAGTCTCTTCAGCGTACAGTCTCTTCAGTGTACAGTCTCTTCAGTGTACAGTCTCTTCAGTGTACAGTCTCTTCAATGTACAGTCTCTTCAGTGTACAGTCTCTTCAGTGTACAGTCTCTTCGAGTGTACAGTCTCTTCAGTGTACAGTCTCTTCAGTGTACAGTCCTTCAGTGTACAGTCTCTTCAGTGTACAGTCCTGTCAGTACAGTCTCTTCAGTGTACAGTCTCTTCCAGTGAACAGTCCTCTTCAGTGTACAGTCTCTTCAGTGCACAGTCCTTCAGTGAACAGTCCTTCAGTGTACAGTCTCTTCAGTGTACAGTCTCTTCAGTGAACAGTCCTCCAGTGTACAGTCCTTCAGTGTACAGTCTCTTCCAGTGAACAGTCTCTTCAATGTACAGTCCTTCCAGTGAACAGTCCTCTGTACAGTCTCTTCCAGTGTACAGTCTCCAGTGTACAGCTCTTCCAGTGAACAGTCCTTCAATGTACAGTCTCTTCCAGGAACAGTCTCTTCAGTGCAGTCTCTTCAGTGTACAGTCCTCAGTACATCCTCCAGTGAACAGTCCCTTCAGTGTACAGTCCTCAGTGCGTACAGTCTCCAGTGTACAGTCCTTCAGTGTACAGTCTCCATGTACAGTCCTTCAGTGAACAGTCCTTCAGTGCACAGTCCCATGTACAGTCCTCTCAGTGTACAGTCCTTCAGCACAGTCTCTTCAGTGTACAGTCCTTCCAGTGCACAGTCTCTTCAGTGTACAGTCTCTTCAGTGTACAGTCCTTCAGTGCAGTCCTCAGTGTACAGTCCTCTCCAGTGTACAGTCCTTCAGTGTACAGTCCTTCCAGTGTACAGTCTCTTCAGTGTACAGTCTCTTCAGTGTACAGTCTCTTCAGTGTACAGTCTCTTCAGTGTACCAGTCTCTTCAGTGTACAGTCTCTTCAGTGTACAGTCTCTTCAGTGTACCTCTTCAGTGTACAGTCTCTTCAGTGAACAGTCTCTTCAATGTACAGTCTCTTCAGTGAACAGTCTCTTCAGTGTACAGTCTCTTCAGTGTACAGTCTCTTCAGTGTACAGTCTCTTCAGTGTACAGTCTCTTCAGTGTACAGTCTCTTCAATGTACAGTCTCTTCAGTGTACAGTCTCTTCAGTGTACAGTCTCTTCAGTGTACAGTCTCTTCAGTGTACGATCTCTTCAGTGTACAGTCTCTTCAGTGTACAGTCTCTTCAGTGTACAGTCTCTTCAGTGTACAGTCTCTTCAGTGTACAGTCTCTTCAGTGAACAGTCTCTTCAGTGAACAGTCTCTTCAATGTACAGTCTCTTCAGTGAACAGTCTCTTCAGTGTACAGTCTCTTCATGTACAGTCTCTTCAGTGTACAGTCTCTTCAGTGAACAGTCTCTTCAGTGAACAGTATCTATAGCTCGTGTATTCTCTGTCAATACAAAGGTGAACTTACGGTGTAACTTCGAAAATTACGTACCTGTAGCTGTACCTATATCTGTACCTGTATTTGTACCTGTATCTGTACCTGTATCTGTATTTATACTTGTACCTGTATCTGTACCTGCACCTGTATTTATCTGTATTTGTACCTGTATCTACCTGTATTTGTATCGTAGCTGCATCTGTTTTATAGCTGTACCTGCATTTGTACCTATATTGTACTATCTGTACCTGTATCTGTATTTACCTTATCCTGTATCTGTACCTGCACCTGTATTTGTATCTGTATTTGTACCTGTATCTGTACCTGTATTTGTACTTGTATCCATATCTGTATTTGTATCTGTATTTGTACCTGTACCTGCATTTGTACCTGTATCTGTACCTGTATCTGTATCTGTACTTGTATCTGTGTTTGTACCTGCACCCGTACCTGTATCTGTATCTGTACCTGTAACTGCTCCTGTACCAAACATATAATTGCACCTCTACATGTACCTCTACGGGGTAACCAGGTTGACAGATAGACAGGTAGACAAGTAGACTCATGGCCATGTAGCCTAGGAGACCCTTGGCCAAGTAGCCTAGGAGACCCTTGGCCAGGTAGACCCTTAGCCAGGTAACCACAGACAGGTAAACCATTGGCCAGATAGCTAAGTACACCTTTGGCCAGGTAGCCAGGTAGACAAGTAGAACCTCGGCCAGGTAGCCAGATAGACATGTAGACCGCCAGCCAGGTAGACAGGTAGCCAGGTAGACAGGTAGACCCTCACTCATCTGGATAACCCAACGCTTAATTGAGGCTCATTTGAATACGGGAACAATATCCCTCCTATAATATTGTGGAGGGAAGGCCGTCCCTCTCTCCTCCTACCTCCCTCCTCGCTCCCTCCCTACTTACCTACCTACTGTACCTTCCCTCCCCTACCTCCATCTCTCCCTCCTTGTCTTCTTCCCTGGTCATCCTTCCATTCTTCTCCTCTCCACACCCACACCCTCCACCCACACACTTATACCCACACCCTCCCACCCACACTCTCCCAACCTCACACACACACACACACACACACACACACACACACACACACACACACACACACACATCCACACACCCTCAAACTTACACCGACACACTCTCCCACCCACAACTCTCTCCCACTCATGCCCACACACTCACATCCACACCCCTCCCGCCCACTCGGCACCACACTAGGTCAGATTCCAGGGTTTTTAGGCCTAATTAATGGCTTGATGTATCTAGGAATGTGGCCTCTCCTCCTCCTCTCCCTTCTAGCGATATCCTTCTCCTCCTCCTCCTCTCCCTCCCAACGGTTTATTCCTCCTTTTCCATCTCCTCCTTTATCTTCAGCCATATCTTCCTCTTCCTCCTCTCTTACATTACCAGTATGCTTGTGTACGTGTGTGTGTGTGTGTGTGTGTGTGTGTGTGTGTGTGTGTGTGTGTGTGTGTGTGTCAGTATCTACAACAGTGTTAAAATCTCTTATAAAAATCTATTGAACTAGGGATGTCACGTAGTCCTAATCCCCAAATGTTCACCTGTCACTTTTTCTTTCCCTGTCACTTACTAAATGTCACTACATCTCCTCACTTCATCTGCCATATTTCACCTGTCACTTCATCTATTATTTACTTGACCTGCTACTTGCTTCCTGTCACTTTCTTCACCTGCTACTTACTTCACCTGCCACTTCATCTGCTATTTACTTCACCTGATACTTGCTTCACCTGTCATTTCATCTGTTATTTACTTCACCTGCTTGCTTCACCTGTCACTTTCTTCACCTGCTACTTACTTCACCTGCCACTTCATCTGCTATTTACTTGACCTGCTACTTTTCACTGCCACTTCATCTGCTATTTACTTCACCTGCTACTTGCTTCCCTGTCACTTACTTCATGTCACTACATCTCACTCACTTCATCTGCCACTTATTTCACCTGTCACTTCATCTATTATTTACTTGACCTGCTACTTGCTTCACCAGTCACTTACTTCACCTGCCTTAGTTTAGCATCAATAATGTTTACGGTTAAAATATTGTTTGTATCAATATTGTTGTTGTTGTTTATGATGGTGGTGGGGCTGCCGGAGGTGACCCCCAACTGTGAGGTGAAGGGAAGTGGAGGGACTACTTGGGGAGGAGATGGTCACGGTGAAGCAACTGTCTGTCCCTCGCTTCTATCCGGAAACGCCCTAACCTCTACCATGTGTCACACGTCAAACTCCTGAAGGTGGACGAGGGCTGAGACGATCATATGTTATACATCGACGCCCTGTGGATGATGAAGATTCCCTAATGAACAACCTTCGTCATCTGGTCACCCGGGTGTTCTCCTCGAGAGGAACAACACAGCGATGAATGATGACGAGTGAACCAACACCGTTTCTTCTTTTTATGACAAAAATACTTCCCAATCTGGATTCTTTATGGGTGCTTGTGAGCTCTCTCTTCTTTCCGCACATATACTATAGTACCTCACCATCACCAACAAGCCGTCACACACACTTATCGGTGGTAAAGTCGAGCCAGAGACCAATGAACAATATGCTCAGTAAGACATCACCTCCACTACCACCTTATTTTTTACTTGTGATGAAGTCGGCAGCCCAAGACAGACAGACCTACAGATAGAGCAAAACAAACTTGAGATTATATCATCAAACATTCACAGAAACTACCCAAACATAATTAATATAACATAAATAGCGTATATGAGCAATACTCTGAGGCGGCCAGCGAGTGTCTGGTGGCGAGAGTCGACCCCCTGAAGTAGATGCCCTTCCACTCACAGTTAAATGGGATATATTTCAGCACAAGGTTATCCTTATAGTTGTCACACAATACGGAAAATAACCAAAAGTGTTGTCTTAAAATGAGCTCGAGTATCATAACCGTTCTTTTTTTTGTTTTGTGTCGTTACTAAATTTGTTATTCATCCGATGTTTAAGGTTCAATATGTTTTACTAAAAAATAAAAAAAAATAAAAAATAAATTTCCGTGTGTCGTTTGAGTAAAGGAACATAGATAAATCCTGTGCTTCAGTACCTCCCCTCCTCCTCAACCCTTCCTCACCCTCAGATATCTTCCCCACCCCTTAACCCTTCCCTCCTCCCCTCAACCTCCTCCTCAACCCTTCCTCACCTCAGATATCTTCTCCCTCACCCTCCCCGTTAACCCTTCCTACCCCTCAGAACCCTTCCCCACCCCCTTAAATCTTTCCTCCTCCCCTCAACCCTTCCCTACCCTCAATATCTTCCCCCTCAACCCTACCCCTTATATCTCTTCCTCCCCTAAACCTCATCAACCCTTCTCCCTCAAAACCCTTCACTTCTCTTACACCACCCCACCCCTCCCCGGAGAATGTAAACAAAATGAGTCGAAATACAGACATTGTGAAAGTCCTTATAGAGAGACTATCTGAGAGACTATCTGAGAGACTAGCTGAGAGACTGGGAGATAATGTACCTATGTGTGAAGGTATGTGTGTGTGTGTGTGTGGGGGCGGAGCGAGAGGTCAACAGAGAGATGAAGGAGGTGTGTGTGTGTGGACTCAGCTGATGCTTATGACTCTATAACATTTGAAGGTTTAATATACACACACACACACACACACATACATACATACACACTCACACATGCATACATAAACAAACAATAAATAACAACAACAACAACAAAACACTTACAGCAACGCAACAACAACAAGAGAACAATAACAACAACATTAAAAACACCCACAAGAAGACGACGAACACAAAAACAATTAAAAAAAAATAACAATAACAAAACCACACACACATACACAACAAGAATAACAACAACGACACAACAACAACAACAAAAACCACACATACACACACACAACAAACAAACACAAGAAAATAAGACAAACTCAAACAAACACAAACACAAAACAAACAAACTCACCTTCTTCCCGAGCCTGTCTCTTTAACGGAAGAAATTTGTGTATTTTAACTTCCAGGTTTTCACTATATTTTCACATTAACTCACTTTAACTCACTTTCTCTCTCTGTTACTCATTATTTATCTTTCTTTATTTTTCTATCTTTAATTCTCCTTTTCTGTCTGTCTCACTTTTTCTCTTTCTTTATTCTCTCTTTTATCTGTCTCATTTTATCTCTCTCTTTTTCTGTGTCTCTTTTTTCTTTCTTTTCTTTATCTCTCTTTTTCTCTTTCTCTCTTTCTCTATTTTTTTTTTTCTTTATCTTTATATCTGTATTTCTTTTCTTTTTCTTTCTTTCTCTTTTTTTCTTTCTATCTTTATTTCTCTCTTTCTGTCTGTCTCTCTCTCATCTGTTTGTCTTTCTATCTTCCTCTTTATCTTTTCATCTTTATTTCTCTCTCTTTCTTTATCTTTCTATCTCTCATTTTCTCTCATCACTCCACTGCACTTTCTACTCTTTACCTCACACACTTCACTCATCTTTATCACATTTTGTCTTCTTCTTCCCCTCTCTTCGTTATCACATGTTTGGTATCTTACTCTTTTCTGTGATAAATGAGGAATAATAAAATAGATGTAATAATGACAAATGGTTGATAAACGAGAGATAATAGAATAATTGAAATAATAAGAAATAAATTGATAAATGAGGAATGATGATATGAATGGAATAATGAACAAAATGATTGATAAATGAGGAATAAAGCAATAAAAAATAATAAGGCAAATAAATACGAAAAATTAAAAAAAATATATTTTTTATTAGTCACCTTATTTACCCTAACCTAACATAACCTAACTTAACCTAACCTAACCTAACTTAACCTAACCTAACTTAAACTAACCTAATCTAACCCAATCTATACTAACCTAACCTAACCTAACTTAAACTAACCTAACCTAACCTAATCTAACCCAATCTAAACTAACCTAACCTAACCTAACTTAAACTAACCTAACCTAACTTAAACTAACCCAATCTAAACTAACCTAACCTAACCAAACCTAACCTAACTTAAACTAACCTAATCTAACCCAATCTAAACTAACCTAACCTAACCCAATCTAAACTAACCTACCATAACCTAACCCAACTTGACCTGACCTAATCTAACCGAAACTCAGATTACACATTAGCCAAACCTAACCTAACTTTAAACTACCCTCCTCATAATCGGTTAGTTAGGACACTGGAGCCAATCATCACACGCCAAACCCTCAAACGCGTGGATTATCACAAATAAGCGACACCGCGTTAAAAGCTCCACTATATATCATTACTACCATTAAAAACCCTACCTACACCACCATTTAACCCTTAACCCTTAATACCCTTATTCTTCAATCCTAAAGACCTCCCGCCCCTTATAAAGACCACTAACTGCCACTAATCGCCTGCTACTTCCTCTTCCTTGATTGGACGATTAAAGTGAATTCCTCATTGGTTGTTCGGTTATTAGTGGGTAGTAGAGGGTTGGGTGGGTGGTGTGGTGGTTGGTGGTAGTGGTGGTGGGTGGGTGTGGTGGTGGTTGGTGGTAGGTGGTGGTTGGTGGTGTGTGGTGGTGGTTGGTGGAGTGGTGGTGCTGGTGGGTAGGTGGTGGCTGGTGGCAGTGGTGGTGGGTGGTGGGTAGTAGTGGTGGTTGGGGTAGTGGTGGCTGGTGGTGGGGTAGTAGTGGTGGTTGGTGTGGTGTAGTGGTGGTTGGTGGTGGGTAGGTGGTTGGTGGTGGGTAGTAGTGGTGGTTGGTGGTGGGTAGTAGTGGTGGTTGGTGGTGGGTAGTGGTGGTTGGTGGTGGGTATAGTGGTTGGTGGTGGGTAGTAGTGGTATTGGTGGTGGGTAGTAGTGGTGGTTGGTGGGAGTAGTGTTGCTGGTGGTGTGGTGGTAGAGTGGTGGTTGGTGGGCAGTAGCAGGTTGGTTGGGAGGATGGTGGGAGGGTTGAGAGTGGTGGTTGGTGGTAGTAGTGGTGGTGGTGGTGTTGGTGGGAGTAGTGGTGGGGTAGTAGGGTGGTGGTTGGTGGGTAGTGGTGGTTGGCGGTGGGTAGTAGTGGTGGTTGTTGGTGGGTAGTAGTGGTGGTGGTGGGTAGGTGGTGGTTGGTGGTGGTAGTGGTGGTGGTTGGTGGGTAGTAGTGGTGGTTGGTGTGGGTAGTAGTGGTGGTAGTTATTGGGTAATGGCGGTGCAGGGTGTAGTGCTCATTGGTGGGGTAGTAGTGTTGGTAGGGTGGTAGTAGTTGTGTTGTTGGTGGTAGTGGTGGTTGGTGGTGGGTAGTGGCCAGGCAAAGGACAACAGGTTAGGTTAGGTTAGGTTAGGGTTAGGTTAGGTTAGGTTAGGTTTGGTTAGGGTTAGGTTAGGTTAGGCTTGCCAGAACTAACACATTCAAAACACTCAGATTATCCTCACATAATCTCATAATCCAGAGGCGTGAGGGGAGAGGGGAGAGAAGGTGAGGTGGGGGGTAGAGGGGGAGAGAGAGAGGAAGAAGAGGAGAGGGGGAGAGAAGGTGAGGGGGGGGTAGAGGGGAGAGAGAGGAAGAAGAGGAGAGGGGAGAGAAGGTGAGGGGGGGGGTAGAGGGGAGTAGAGAGAGGAAGAAGAGGAGAGGGGAGAGAAGGTGAGGGGGGGGTAGAGGGAGTAGAGAGAGAAGAAGAGGAGAGGGAGAGAAGGTGGAGGGGGGGGTAGAGGGAGAGGGAGAGGAAGAAGAGGAGAGGAGAGAAGGTGAGGGGGGGGTAGAGGGAGTAGAGAGAGGAAGAAGAGGGAGAGGGAGAGAAGGTAGGGGTAGAGGGAGTAGAGAGAGGAAGAAGAGGAGAGGGGAGAGAAGGTGGGGAGGGGTAGAGGGGAGAAGGAGAGGAAGAAGAGGAGAGGGGAGAGAAGGTGAGGAGCGGGGGTAGAGGGGAGAGAGAGAGGAAGAAGAGGAGAGGGGAGAGAAGGTGAGGAGGGGGGGTAGAGGGGAGAAGTGAGAGGAAGAAGAGGAGAGGGGAGAGAAGGTGGGGAGGGGTAGAGGGGAGAGAGAGGAAGAAGAGGAGAGGGGAGAGAAGGGTGAGGGGGGGGAGGGGAGTAGAGAGAGGAAGAAGAGGAGAGGGGAGAGAAGGTGAGGGGGGGGGGAGGGGAGTAGAGAGAGGAAGAAGAGGAGAGGGAGAGAAGGTGAGGGGGGGGGTGGAGGGGAGAAGGAGAGGAAGAAGAGGAGAGGGGAGGAAGGTGAGGGGGGGGTAGAGGGAGTAGAGAGAGGAAGAAGAGGGAGAGGGGAGAGAAGGTGAGGGGGTAGAGGGGAGAAGGAGAGGAAGAAGAGGGGAGAGGGGAGAGAAGGTGAGGGGGGTAGAGGGAGAGAGAGAGGAAGAAGAGGAGAGGGAGAGAAGGTGAGGGGGGTAGAGGGAGTAGAGAGAGGAAGAAGAGGAGAGGGGAGAGAAGGTGAGGAGGGGGGGTAGAGGGGAGTAGAGAGAGGAAGAAGAGAGGGGAGAGAAGGGGAGGGGGGTAGAGGGGAGTAGAGAGAGGAAGAAGAGGAGAGGGGAGAGAAGGTGAGGGGGGGTAGAGGGGAGTAGAGAGAGGAAGAAGAGGAGAGGGAGAGAGAAAGGGGAAGGAAGAGGAGAGGAGGAAGGGAAGGAGGAGAAGTCAGGGGAGGGGAGGAGGAGGAGGAGAGTAGAGAGAGGAAGAAAAAGAGGAGAAGGAAGAAGGATAGGGGAGTAGTAGAGTGGGAAGAAGAAGAAGACGAAGAAGTAGAAGAAGAAGAGGAGGAGGAAGAGGAGGAAACGAAGAGGAGAAGGAGGAGGAGGAGGAGGAGGAGGAGGAGGAGGAGGAGGAGGAGGGAGGAGGGAGGAGGAGGAGAGGGTCGCACATACAAGAGCACTACACACCCACCACAATACACCTTACATTATACAGGAGCTGGGAGGGTAGATCTTCCTCCCTATCTCCCTCCCTCCCTCTATCTTTCCCGCCTTTTTTCTCCCTCCCTATCTCTCCTCCTACCCTCCCCCTCCCCTTTCCTGCCTCTCTCTCTCTCCTCTCTCTCTCTCTCTCTCTCTCCCTCCCTCCCTACCCCTCCTATCTCATTTCTTCCTTCCCATATCCTCCTCCTCCCTATCTCTCTCCCTCCTTCCTTACCCTACCCTCTCTCCCTCCCATTAAGTTTACGAATAAGTTCCATTTCCTTCACCACAAACTCCACCACACTGTAACACTGGTCTCAGCTCCCAGCACTACACTGTAACACTGGTCTCAGCTCCCAGCACCACACTGTAACACTGGTGTCAACTCCCAGCACCACACTGTAACACTGGCGTCAGCTCCCAGCACTACACTGTAACACTCGTCTCAGCTCCCAGCACCACACTGTAACACTGGTTTCAGCTCCCAGCATCACACTGTAACACTCGTCTCAGCTCCCAGCACCACACTGTAACACTGGTCTCAGCTCCCAGCACCACACTGTAACACATACACCATCACAGGTATGTAACGTAGGTGTTTAATCAAGGTTCAGGTGTGGTCGTCACTCTATTGCTTCACTGTCATTAACATTATCAATTCAATTCAATTCAATTCAATATTATGAACAAAATGTTAATGTTATCACGTAGTTACAAGTTCCACAACACTTTTCTTTACAACACTGAATACGCACAACACACAACGTCAGGTCTTCTGCAGGTGTGTGTGTAGAGGCAGATGTGTAGCACCTGTACCCTCCCTCACACACCTGTAACACCTGCACCTCCACAGATGTAACACTTGGTTTGGTTTAGTTTTGGGTAAATAGCTTCTGTAATGTATTATTCTGAGCACTTTCTGACGTCATTAATAGACAAATCTTGCGAAATCGTTTGACTCTCCTGACCACTATCACTGTTACGTCACTGTTATAGGCCTGGTGTTCATAACGAAGGCCGTCACTGTTATAGGCCTGGTATTCACTGTATCGTCGAGGAAAATTCAAGATACTGTACTGTAGCCATCACTGTAACGCCTACCCAGTGTAAGGCCTACCTACCTTCACCACCACACACACACACACTAGGCCTACCTACCTACCACCACCACACACACTAGGCCTACCTACCTACCACCATCAAACACACTAGGCCTACCTACCTTCACAACCACACACACACTAGGCCTACCTACCTTCACAACCACACACACACTAGGCCTACCTACCACCACTCACACACGGCCGACCTACCTTCACTACCACCACATACACTAGGCCTACCTCCTTATCACCATCATCACCACACATACTAGGCCTACCTACCTTTGCCTTCACTAGACCTGGCCGTCACATACACTTGACCTGGCCGTCACATACACTTGGCCTGGCCGTGACACATACACTAGATCTGGCCGTCACACACACACACGATCTGGTCGTCACACACGCTATGCCTGGCCGTCACACGCACACATACACACACTAGGGCTGGCCGTCACAAACACACTAGGCCTGACTGTCACAAACACACTAGGCCTGGCCGTCACAAACACACTAGGCCTGGCTGTCACAAACACACTAAGCCTGGGCGTCACAAACACACTAGGCCTGGCCGTCACAAACACACTAGGCCTGGCCGTCACAAACACACTAGGCCTGGCCGTCACCACCACATATTTCGTAGTTATACAAAACAGGGGAACGATAATTCCAGTACAGCATCGCGGTGTTGTTGACAAGAGCCTCAGACGGTCAGTGGCTGCCGTCAACACCAGTAGCGCTGTTGGTCACGTCAGTAGGCCTCACCACACCCCACCCCACCACAACTTATCAGAGCAGAATGAAAAATAATGATGGACGTATGACCTTGAGGGCTTCCGTGTAGGAGGAGGAAGTGGATGAGCGAGCGCACTATTTAATGGCTATACTACACTGGGCCGGGGAGAGAGAGGAGAGGCAGGTGGAGCCTTGTGTGTGCCTCTCACCTCCTCATAGGCCTCTCTGGGACTCCTACCTACACACACCGGTCCAGCTGTACCCAGGAGCACAGACCATCTCCTCTCGCCATACTCCCTATATCCATCACCCCCCGAGAGCTCCCCGGCATATGCGATACTATCTGGCGGCGCCCTCCCTCACCTCCGTCACCACTACACCAGCCTGCCAGGAGAGGGTTGTTATACTCGCCTGATTTACACAGTTGTAGGGGAATGTATAGGAGAATGCTAGCTGCCGTGGTTTGGTCGGACTGTAGTCATCACTCCTCGCTCCGTCCTGTCCTCTACACTCCCCTACCCTCACCTGTCGGCAACCCCGATACACCGCCCTCCTTCTACCCTCACCTCTACCTCCTCCACTCTCTTACCTCTCCTAGTCTAATATTAACTTTATTCTTAATTAAATTTTTGAGGAGACATGACGTAATGTGTGTGTGAATGGGAGTTGTTCTGCCGGGGTGCTGGTCTTGCCTACCTACCCAGCAGTCGCTCTCCTCCTACCTGTGGGCACTAGCAAATTTTAATGCCCGTTAAACCCCGTACCTTCCCATACCTTCTAGCCTAACCTAACCTAACTTAACCTACCCATGTAGATAGATAGAAATTACCATTGCAATAAATATATTTGCCAACTTGACATGATACTGACAGCTCTGTCCTCTTGTTCCACCTTAATACAACCCGTCTTGTACTGCTTCCCTCCCTTATCATCTTTATGTATATCAACTCCACTGTAAAGTATGTATATACTTATAATATAATGTAAAAAAAATCGAAATGATAACCGAGGTAACATGTTGTTATTACCACCATGCTATGTGTACTATTCCAGATGATACTAAATGTTACATAATACTTCCTTGAAATAAATGTATAGTATACTGTAAGGCGCCAACAGGAGAGCTCAGGTTCTCACTGGCTCAGCCATGTTAATATTAGTATTTTTTTCGACTCTGTATCTGTGTTCTTCTGGCTAAATAAACTGTTTCAATATCAATATCATACCCTCTAACTTAACCTACCCTAACCTTCCGATACCCTCAAACTTAACCTAACCTAACCTAACCTAACCTAACCTAACCTAACCTAACCTAACCTTCCGATACCCTCAAACTTAACCTAACCTAACTTAACCATCGTGTGTGTGTTTGTGCGTGTATATGTTCCTACGCTCGTTCTTTCCTCCTCCACACACACACACACACACAAACACACACACACACACACACACACACGCCTCCCTAAAACAGGCGCCATAGCTAATTATTTAAGCTGGAGTCTTTCTAAACTCTAGTGTCGCCTCGTGGTAAACGGTAGACAACGGTAGAATTAACAGGAGGCCTTGTTAGGTCTGTTGGTCCAATGGATTTAACGGTAAAACGGCAAACGGCAAAACCATGAAATTAAAAGGTCTAGTCCACAACAATAACAACAAAAACAATACTAAAAATAATAATAATAATAATAATAATAATAATAATAATAATAATAATAAAAATAATAATAATAATAATAATAATAATAATAATAATAATAATAATAATAATTATAATTACGACACCAACAATAATAATAATAATAATAACAATAATAACAACAAAAACAATTACAATAACACCAACAATAACAAGCAGCTGTAAGTCAACCAAATGAAACAGATGTATTGTTCATGTGTTAACAGTAAACGGTAGCCACTACATTACTCTTGTTCCGCTACTGTTGCCCCGTTACTATTACCCCATTACTTCTGCCCCCACTACTGTTGCCCCGTTACTATTACCCCATTACTTCTGCCCCCACTACTGTTGCCCCGTTACTATTACCCCGTTACTGTAGCCCCACACCTGTTACCCCACTACTTTTGCTCCACTACTGTTGCCCCGCTACTGTTACCCCGTTACTATTACTCTGTTACTGTTGCCCCGCCAGTTGCCCCGTTACCATTACCTCATTACCGTTGCCCCGATACAGGCAGTGAGAGCGGCAGTAAGAGAGAGACAGTAAGATAGAGGCAGTAGGAAAAAGAGAGAGGCAGTAAAAGAGAGACAGTAATAAAGGCAGTTAGAGAGAGAGAGAGAGAGAGAGAGAGAGAGAGAGAGAGAGAGAGAGAGAGAGAGAGAGAGAGAGAGAGAGAGAGAGGCAGTACACACGGCCTCTGGTACTCAAGTAGCAGCCTGCAGGGAGGAACATCACAATGACCGGAGATAATAAGCTCTGGGCCTCGCAGGTGTACAGTACACTGGAGGTTGTGAGGCCACGAGGTTGTGATGAGGCCAGGTAAGAGAGGCACTGCACCCTCCCTCCTTCCCTACCCCTCCTTCCCTACCCCTCCTTCCCTCCCTCTCTCCCTTCTCCTTCCCTCAGGACACTGCGAGGAACCCTGAGCCTCATTGTGGCACTTGAGGTAGATTGTGGAGGTAGACGAGGTAGATTGTGGAGGTAGACGAGGTAGATTGTGGAGGTAGACGAGGTAGATTGTGGAGGTAGACGAGGTAGATTGTGGAGGTAGACGAGGTAGATTGTGGAGGAGACGATGCAGATTGTGGAGGAGACGAGGAAGATTGTAGAGGCAGACGAGGTAGATTGTGGAGGTAGACGAGGTAGATTGTAGAGGAAGACGAGGTAGTATTGTAGAGGAGACGAGGTAGATTGTGGAGGTAGACGAGGTAGATTGTAGAGGTAGACGAGGTAGATTGTGGAGGTAGACGTGGTAGATTGTAGAGGTAGACGAGGTAGATTGTGGAGGTAGACGAGGTAGATTGTAGAGGTAGACGAGGTAAATTGTAGAGGTAGACGAGGTAGATTGTAGAAGAGGTAGATTGTGGAGGTAGACGAGGTAGATTGTGGAGGTAGACGAGGTAGATTGTGGAGGTAGACGAGGTAGATTGTGGAGGTAGACGAGGTAGATTGTGGAGGTAGACGAGGTAGATTGTGGAGGTAGACGAGGTAGATTCATAGAGGAAGACGATAAGAAGAATGTTGAGGTAGACGAGGTAGATTGTAGAGGTAGACGAGGTAGATTGTGGAGGTAGACGTGGTAGATTGTAGAGGTAGACGAGGTAGATTGTGGAGGTAGACGAGGTAGATTGTAGAGGTAGACGAGGTAAATTGTAGAGGTAGACGAGGTAGATTGTAGAGGTAGAAGAGGTAGATTGTGGAGGTAGACGAGGTAGATTGTGGAGGTAGACGAGGTAGATTGTGGAGGTAGACGAGGTAGATTGTGGAGGTAGACGAGGTAGATTGTGGAGGTAGACGAGGTAGATTGTGGAGGTAGACGAGGTAGATTAGGTGACTGTGACGTGGCTACCTTATCATTATGTTTCACCATCCTCTCTGATTATGATATTGTTTTTACCTCCCTTCTTCCCTCCCTTCTGCCATTCCACACACTCCCTCCCTCCTTGCCCTCTCAAATACACTCCCTCCCCCCTTCCCTCCCTTGTGCTATTCCACACTCCCTCCCTCTCTCCCTTGCCATTCACACTCCTCCCTCTCTCCTCTCTCCCTTTGCCATTCCACACCCTCCCTGCCCCACACACCCTCCTCTGTCATTCCACACACCCTCCCATCTGCCATTCCACACGCTCCCTCCTTCCCTCTCTTCTGCCATTCCACACACTCCCTCCTTCCGTCCCTTTTGCCATTCCACACACTCCCTCTCTCCCAAACACATTCCCTTCCTCTTTCCCTCCCTTCCTTCCTCCCTTTTGCCTCTCCACACTCCTTCCCTCCCTTCTGCTGTTCCACACACTCTGTCCCTCTTTACTAAACACACTCCCTCCCTCCTTCCCTCCATCCCTCTCTCCTTCCCACAGTAAAACAACACTACATTTACACACGTGTTTACAAATAATTTACACTTCATAAATTAATGTTGTAGATAATCAGAGAACCAATTACTTCACTAACACCAAGTAGACGCCACCAACAACTTTTCCGTCCCTCAATAGAAACTTTTTCGTAAATGTTGATAGCGACAATCTTCAAAATATATATTATGTCAAACTTTAAACTGTGTTGACATATTGTACTATATTATAACAGAGTACAGTCAAGAGGGATACTTCAGCAGGGAGGGAGGTTGGGAGGGGGGTGGGGGTGTTAGGGAGGGAGGTAAGGTATGGGTCGGCCTCCCGGGCAGAATCACTGAGGCCAGGGCGGGATGCCGAGGTGGGAGGAGGGGATAATGAGGGAAAATTCTCTCTTATTCACGCAGGGCATAGCTGAGCGTCCCTGAGGCCATGGGTGGACTGGGAGGGTTCTGGGAGGCCATGGGTGGACTGGAAGGGTTTTGTGAGGCCATGGGTGGACTAGGAGGGTTCTGGGAGGCCATGAGTGAACTAGGAGGGTTCTGTGAGGTCATGGGTGGACTAGGAGGGTTCTGGGAGACCATGGGTGGACTAGGAGGGTTCTGGGAGGCCATGGGTGAACTGGAAGGGTTTTGTGAGGCCATGGGTGGACTGGGAGGGTTTTGTGAGGCCATGGGTAGACTAAGAGGGTTCTGGGAGGCCAAGGGTGGACTGGGAGGTCTAGAGGTAGTAGTGTGGTAGTACAGGACTTGGCATAATAGACCTTAACTGAGGTCAACTTGTGCAATTGTATCACGCATTGCATCCAGTCATCACCTCGAAGTAGCCCGAGTTAGCCCGAAGTAGCCCGAGCTAGCCCGAGGTAACCCAAGGTAGGTTATAATTACTTTCCGAAGTCGAATTAGTTGTATCTGTTAGATTTTGAAATCCATAAATAAAGACATTATCGTATGTCTGTGTGTGTGTGTGCATGTGTGTGTGTGTGAGTGTGTGTGTCTTTCATACACACACACACACACACACACAACGTAATAATCACCACCACCACTCCGCTATACAAAACGACCAATCACCGGGGTGCGAGATAACACAAGAGGTGGTTTTACTCACAACAGTACCAGGTAATTACGTAGCGCTCTCACCGATAAATAATTACCTGTTGATTCGTCCCTTACAAGAGTCTATGACGGGCTAACAGCTTCCCATACCTGACCTTTGTTGACCCCGCTCGCTGCCGCCTCTTGCCCCCTACCCTACCATTCCTCCCCCCTCTCTCTCTCTCTCTCCCATTCCCTCCCTCCCACCTCCCATCTGGTAATTGTAGTCTTTAATCACGTCATAATTAAGGTGAGGTGGGGGTCAAGCTAAAGGTCAAGACTGAGGTCAGGTTTGGGGGTTAAGATGGCGCGAGCTGGCTTACCCCCCCACACACCTTCCCCAGCCTGTTCATTCATAAGTGTTCAGTGGGTTTTTTTGTGTGTGTATTCCAGCGTCACGACCGTCAGTGTTGCCTGAGTGTGTTGTTCGGGTGTGTTGTTTGTGTTGTTCGGACGTGTTGTTTGAGTGTGTTGTTTGAGTGTGTTGTTTGTGTTGTTCGGGCGTGTTGTTTGAGTGTGTTGTTCGTGTTATCTGATTGATTGGCCGTGTATGTAGCCTGAGTGTGTTGACTGAGTGTGTTGCCTGGGAAGTTAACACTCACCTGAGGTCAAGACAGCCGCCCTAGAGATGATCGAGGATGATGACGATTCACCTGTCAGAAACGAGAGATTTAACATTAAAAAATTCTAAAAAAAAAATATATAATAAATTAGCTAAAAAAATTGAATGTTAGAAAATAAAAAAATATCGCCAAAATTTATTAAAATGTTACAAAATAAACTAAACGCGTTTTTTGTAAGTCTAAACTATTCTTAAAAAATAAAGTTTGTTGATGAAAAACTTACTGGTTAATTAACACCTGGTGAAAGATAGTCACCTCACCTGGCTAATCAGTCTACCAAATGAAGGCTGACAGGTCATTAGCAAGCCGGAAATATGACTAATTATATCAAGGCGGGTAAATTCATTAATGACAGGCAGAAAGACAGATTTAATCGGCCAATTAAATCGGGTTAATGAAGGTATCGGGGGGAGTTGATCGGTGGGGAGATTTTGTACATTAACCGATAATTTCTTGAGAGAGAGAGAGAGAGAGTGATACCTGCGGAGTGACACAAGGTAACTCACACAGAGGAGTGACACATCGTAACTTACACAGGGAGAGTGACACATGGTAACTCACACAGAGGAATAATGCATGGTAACTTACACAGAGGGAGTGGCACATGGTAACTCACACAGAGGGAGTGACACAAGGTAACTCACAGAGGGAGTGACACATGGTAACTCACACAGAGGGAGTGACACATGGTAGCTCACACAGAGGGAGTGACACATGGTAATTCCCACAGAGGGAGTGACACATGGTAACTCACACAGAGGGAGTGACACATGGTAACTCACACAGAGGGAGTGACACATGGTAGCTCACACAGAGGGAGTGACACATGGTAACTCACACAGAGGGAGTGACATATGGTAACTCACACAGGAGTGACACAAGATAACTCACACAGCGAGTGACACAAGGTGACTCACACAGGGAGTGACACATGGTAACTCACAAAGAGGGATTGACACATGGTAACACACAGAGGGATTGACATATGGTTAACTCACACAGAGGGAGTGACACATGGTAACTCACACAGACGGAGTGACAAAAACTCTCCGTTCGAGACACATAACCTTTCATTGCCATGTATTAAAGTCTACGGGACTGTCTCACCCTCACTCACTCTATTGACTCACTCTACTGACTCACCCTCACTCACTCTACTGACTCACCCTCACTCACTCTACTGACTCACCCTCACTCACTCTATTGACTCACCCTGACTCACTCTACTGACTCGTCCTGACTCGCTCTACTGACTCGTCCTGACTCACTCTATTGACTCGCCCTGACTCACTCTACTGACTCACCCTGACTCACTCTACTGACTCACCCTCACTCACTCTATTGACTCACCCTGACTCGCTCTACTGACTCACCTCTCTTTACTCCTTTCCTGACTCACTCTACTGCTCCTGACTACTCTACTACCACTCTACGACTCACCTGACTACTGACTGCCCTGACTCACTATACTCTGACCACTCTACTGACTCATGACTCACCTATGACTCACTCTCACATACTCCTGATCACCTACTCTTGACTCACTCTATTACCCTCACTCACTCTCACTGACTCACTTACTGACTCACCACTCACTTATTGAACCTGACTCGCTCTACTGACCTGCCTGACTCACTCTATTGACTCGCCCTGACTCACTCTACTGACTCACCTCACTCACTCTATTGACTCACCCTCACTCACTCTATTGACTCACCCTCACTCACTCTACTGACTCGTCCTGACTCACTCTACTGACTCGTCCTGACTCACTCTACAAACTTGACTGACTCTATAATGAATCACCTCGCTGACTTGACTGACTCACTTTACTAGCATGACTGACTCACTTCACTGACTTGACTGACTTACTACAATGACTCATCCTGATTCACTATACTAACTTCAAACTCACTATAGTGATTCACCCTGCTGACTTAACTGACTCACTTTAATAAATTAATTGATTCACTTTACTGACTCGACTGACTCACAATGACTCATCCTGACTCGCTATACTAACTTGACTGACTCAGTCTACTGATATTCTGCCTCACTCTACTTACTTAATTGACTTAAGTTACAAACTCGATTGACTCACTTTACTGACTTAATTTTATTGACTGAGTCACTCGGCTGACTTGACTGATTCACTTTACTAACTTGACTGACACATCCTGTCTCACTCTACTGACTTGACAAATTCACTCTATTGACTTGACTGACCTATTCTACTGACTGGACTGACTCACTCTACCAACTTGACTGACTCACCCATTAACTTGAATGACTCACTCTACTGACTCGACTGACTCACTCTACTAACTTTGACTGACCTTACCTCACCAACTCAACTGACTCACTCACTGAATACTGACTACTGACTCTACTGAATTGACTTCACTCTTACTGATTGACTACTCAACGAGGTTAAGTGACACTATGGGGGTAAGTGGCACTATGCGAGGGTAAGTGGCACTCTATGAGGGTTAGTAACACTGCGGGGTAAGTGGCACTCTACGGGCTGTGACACTACGAGGGTGAGTGGCACTCTATGACGGTAAGTGGTAGCACCTATGGGGTATGGCAGTCTACGGGTTTAGTGATACTCTAGGGGTGTAAGTGGCACCTACGGGGTAAGTGGGTGGCACCTATGGGGGTAAGGCACTCTACGGGGTTTAGTGGCATTCTACGGGGGTAAGTGGCACTCTATGGGGTAAGTGGGTGGCACTCTATGGGGGAATGGGTGGCACTCTACGGGGTTTAGTGGCACTCTACGGGGTAAGTGACACTTATGGGGGTAAGTGGGTGGCACTCTATGGGGGTGAGTGGGTGCACTCTATGGGGGTGTTGGCACTCTACGGGGTTTAGTGGCACTACGGCGGCAAGTGACACTATGGGGGTAAGTGGCATTCTATAGCGTGGCACTCCGGGGTGAGGGCACTCTAGGGGGTAAGTGACACTTTACGGGGTAAGTGGCACCTATGGGGGTAAGTGGCACTCTATGGGGGTAAGTGACACTCTATGGGGGTAAGTGGCACTCTACGGGGTAAGTGACACTTTACGGGGTAAGTGGTACTCTGATGGGTGGCACTCTATCGGGTGAGTGACACTCTATGGGGTAAGTGGCACTCTATGGGGTAAGTGACACTTACGGGGGTAAGTGGTACTTGTGGGGTGGCATTCTATAGGGGTAAGTGGCACTCTACGGGGGTAAGTGGCACTCTAGGGGGTAAGTGACACTTTACGGGGGTAAGTGGCACTCTATGGGGTAAGTGACACTCTATGGGGTAAGTGGCACTCTACAGGGTAAGTGACACTTTACGGGGGTAAGTGGTACTCTATGGGGTAAGTGGCACTCTATGGGGCAAGTGGCACTCTATGGGGTAAGTGGCACTCTACGGAGGTGCCATGTCATATTTTATTGGCTGGGGACTTCAACACCAAGTAGATAATGAGTAACCATACTTTCCTCACCACTACCATGGGAATCATGTCATAATTATCATAATGGTATCAAGAACTCATTATTAATGTATAAATGATTAAAAGTAATAATTTCCTTAGGATAGAGAGAATGTCACAGTTGACATAGATAGTGCAGGTATAGAAAAAATGTATATAGACAATACAGGTATACAAATAATGTACATAGGCAGTGCAGGTATACATATACACTGGTCGCTCGCCATACGCACTAGAGGTCAAAGGGACGTGTCGTTGAGCATCCGCAGAGATGGTAGCGACCAGTGAATGGAGGCCTGGCAGAGTAGCCAACTCATCTTTTCCTGCGTGACTTTCAATTTCGCTCCACTAGACGAAGAAATACGAACTCGAGGTGATTTCTAAACGCATACTAATGTTGTTAAGGAAACTTGGAGTTTCGATGGTGTATATTGTATGAAAATTTGATAAAATAGAGCAGAGAAGAGGACAACTGGCATCGTTTTCCTCCCAGATGAGGAAGTTCAGGGTTCTGCATACCAACACGCTCACAAACCTCACCAGATAAACCATGTCAGTGTAACACATCTCCTTACTAACTTAACTTACCCCTTACCTTATCTTCAGGTTATAATTATAGACTCTACTATACACAACCTATAATTAGATATCAAATAAAGTTCTATATAAAAGAATATTAGCAAGATGAGGATTATATGTATGGTACATTGGGGTGGTCAGCCTGAGCCTACGAGTAGCAGCCCTGGGCCTCAGCTTAAGAGGACGGCGGCACAAGAATAAAATATTAAAACACTTTTAGTCCAGAAAAATAAAGATATAAAGTTCGAACAACGAAAATATTAACACGAGTGAGCCCAATCAATGAGTGTTGCATCTCCCTTGAAGGTCCGTTTACACACATGGAACTTGAAAAAGAAATTGTCGCGAGAGAGGAAATTATTTTTTTTAAGTCTATTAAAGACATCAGTTGAATAAGACGATTTTTGTTCACGCAAAACTACTGTACATAGGAACCACCAGCAGTTTAGAGATAAAACAATTCAATTTCAATTTCAATTTATTCCTTGATAGAGGAAGCGGGATCCTAGTGCTGTCACTGTACAATGACACCAGAAGCATCTTATAAAACAATTGTTCTAAATTAATGTTTACCCTTAAAGTAACTTACGTCATAGGAATTAAAGCAAAGGAAGCTAATTATCAAGTTAAAGGGAGATAAGTTATACAAGAGCGCGCCACGCTTCACGAAGGCGTATATACGCTAATATATCCTGAGCTGCGCGACACTTACTGTGCCCAACACATAGCTGCTGCAACAGCAACACTTACAGCAGCAGCAACAATACTTACAGCAGCAGCAATAACACCTATAGCAGCAGGTAGTAGGTAGTAGACAGCTACCAAACAGGGAGGTACTACCGCCTGGGAAGATATTGGAAGCATAATGTATTGTTCTAATGGTAGACCCTGCTCATATATGGCATCACAAAACTTGTGACCAGGTTGCTCATTTGACTTTCTGCCTCATTTACACACAATTGCAGGTCTCAATTGTTTCTCTTACCATTGACAACACAACATGCATATATTGTTTCTCACTCTTGATCTTTAAAAAAAAAATCATTATTATTATTATTATTGTTATTATTATTATTACATTTTCGCCCCCCAGACCCCGATGTGGGTAAGTGACTTGTGTCGGCTGGGCTAAACCCGTAAAAAAAAAAAAAAAAAAAAAATATATATATATATATATATATATATATATATATATATATATATATATATATATAAATATATATATATATATATATATATATATATATATATATATATATATATATATATATATATATATATATATATATATATATATATATATATATATATATATAAAGCTTTCAGCAACAATACTTATAGCAGCAGTAACAATAGTTATAGCAGTAGCAACAATATTTATAGCAGTAGCAACCAGGGCCGGATTCAGGAGTGGGCAAAGTGGGCAGCTACCCCGGGGCCTCCACAATCTGGGGGCCTCCACATATTACAATATTTTATTTATTTGTTTATTCATTTGGATTATTTTTATTTTCATTCTTTAAAATTCATGTTTATCTATTCCATCACATAAAACTATGTTCAGCAAGAAGAGTAATAGAAATTAGTCTAACTACTTTAAATTCATGAATACCTGGTTTTCCTATGAACAGTATATTTTTAATGAATGCTATTGTTTGTGTTGCTAATAATATATTTAGAATTCCACAAACATATATTGATTAAAAATGAACTACATGGAATAACGAAATCGAGATTAAAAATACAAATAAAATATTTTTTTCATTATCACTTCCATTACGAATGCCATCAGGGCGCTGTGTTCTAATTTCCTCAATATAACTGCATATGGCTTCAACATTCTCCAAAGAAGTGTTCAAATTTCAAAATTTTCCCGGGGGAGCTTACAGCGCCCCCCCCCCCGGAACTCCCAGATGTTTAGGCTCGCTTCACTCGCCACCCCACCCTCTTGGGTAGTTATAATGAGGGGGGGGGCCTCCACAGGTCTAAATCCAGCACTGGTAGCAACAGCACTTAAAGCAGCAACAACAATACTTATAGCAGTAGCAACAATACTTATAGCAGTAGCAACAATACTTACAGCAGTAGCAACAATACTTATAGCAGCAGTAACAATACTTACAGCAGTAGCAACAGCACTTAAAGCAGCAGCAACAATACTTACAGCAGCAGTAACAATACTTACAGCAGTAGCAACAATACTTACAGCAGTAGCAACAATACTTATAGCAGTAGCAACAATACATATAGCAGCAGTAACAATACTTACAGCAGTAGCAACAGCACTTAAAGCAGCAGCAACAATACTTACAGCAGCAGTAACAATACTTATAGCAGTAGCAACAATACTTACAGCAGTAGCAACAATACTTATAGCAGTAGCAACAATACATATAAGAAGCAATACAACATTTCATAGCAGCAACAGCACTCTAAAGCTGTAAGTTAAACACATCTAAAGCAGCAGTAACAATATGTTAAGCAGTAACACATTTTATAGCACAGCAACAATACTTATAGCAGCAGCAACAATACTTATAGCAGCAGTAACAATACTTACAGCAGTGCAGCAACAGCACTTAAAGCTAAGCAGTAACACTTATAGCAGCAGTAACAATACTTACAAGCAGTAGTAACAATACCTTACAGCAGAAGAAAGTAACAATACTTATAGCAAGCAGTAACAATACTTACAGCAGCAAAGCAAATTGTTAACCCAAAGCTAAGCTAACAATCAATTTACAGCTGTAAGTAACAATACTTACGGCAGCAGAAGCAAACAACTTATAGCAGCAGCAACAACACTTACAAGCAGTAATAATACCTCATAAAGCAGCAACAATACTCATAAGAGTTGCACAATTCTATTTAGCAGCAAAATTAATCAAAGCTGTAGCAACAACACTTATTGTTGTTACAGCAACAACACTATAGCAGCAGTAAATCAACAATTATGTGCTAAGTAACAATACGCTGTTGTTAAGTAATAATACTCCATGCTGTTATAACAATACTTATGTTAAGAAGTAACAATACTACATGCTAAGTAGCAATTGTTAATCAGCTGTTACAACAATACCCTGGCTGTTAAGCAGCAACAATACCTATAAAGACAGCAAACAACACTTATAGCAAAGAAGTAACAATACCTATAGTAGCAATAATAACACTTCAGCTGACAGTAACAATACATTTAAGTTGGAAAGTAACAACACTTCATAGCGTTGTAAGATAACTCCATAGCGTTAAGTAAACAACACTTATGTTGTTAAGCAACACATTCTTATAGCAGTAGTAACAACACTTCATGTTGTTATAGCAACAATACTCACAGCGTTAAGTAACAGCACCTTATAGCAGCAGCAACAACACTTATAGCAGCAGTAACAATACTTATAGCAGCAGTAAATAACACTTCATATGTTATAAATAAATACTTATAGCAGCAGTAACAATACTTATAGCAGCAGTAACAATACTTATAGCAGCAGTAACAATACTTATAGCAGCAGTAACAATACTTATAGCAGCAGTAACAAATACTTACAGCAGCGTATAACAATACTTACAGCGGTAGTAATAACTCTTATAGCAGCTAAAAATACTTACAGCAGCAGTAACAATGCTTATAGCAGCAGTAACAAATACTTATAGCAGCAGTAATAACAATACTTACAGCAACAGTATGAAACAATGCTTACAGCGAACAATGAAAACAATGCTTATAGCAGCAGTAACAATACTTATAGCAGCAGTAAACATAATAACTTGTCACAATGCTGCAGTAGTACAATAACTCTTATAGCAGCAGTAACAATACTTACAGCAGCAGTAACAATACTTATAGCAGCGGTAACAATGCTACAGCAGCAGTAGCAATACTTACAGCAGCAGTAACAATATACTACAGCAGTGATAACAATACTTATAGCAGCAGTAACAATACTTATAGCGGTAACAATGCTTGCGGCAGTAACAATACTTATAGCAGCAGTAAACAATCAGAAACATTACCTCGGCAGCAGTAACAATACATAGCAGCGGTAACAATACATAGCAGCAGTAACAATGCTTACAGCAGCAGTAACAATACTTACATAGCAGTAAGTAACAACTCTTTATAGCAGCAGCAACAATACTTTAGCAGCAGTAACAATACTTATAGCAGCAGTAACAATACTTAGCAGCAGTAACAATACTTATAGCAACGGTAACAATACTTACAGCAGTAGTAATAGCTCTTATAGCAGCAGTAACAATACTTTAGCAGCAGTAACAATACTTACAGCAGCAGTAACAAATACTTATAGCAGCAGTAACAATACTTACAGCAGCAGTAACAATACTTATAGCAGCAGTAACAATACTTACAGCAGCAGTAACAATACTTACAGCAGCAGTAACAATACTTATATAGCAGCAGCAGTAACAATACTTATAGCAGCTGATAACAATACTTATAGCAGCAGTAACAATACTTACAGCAGCAGTAACAATACTTACAGCAGCGGCTAACAATACTTGGCAGCAGTAACAATGCTTATAGCAGCAGTAACAATACTTATAGCAGCAGTAACAATACTTATAGCAGCAGTAACAATACTTATAGCAGCAGTAACAATACTTACAGCAGTAGTAATAACTCTTATAGCAGCAGTAACAATACTTACAGCAGCAGTAACAATACTTATGCAGCAGTAACAATACTTATAGCAGCAGTAACAATACTTATAACAGCAGTAACAATGCCACAGCAGTAGTAATAACTCTTATAGCAGCAGCAGTAACAATGCTTACAGCAGCAGTAGTAACAATACTTACAGCAGCAGTAACAATACTTATAGCAGCAGTAACAATACTTATAGCAGCAGTAACAATACTTATAGCAGCAGTAACAATACTTACAGCAGCAGTAACAATACTTACAGCAGCAGTAACAATACTTACAGCAGCAGTAACAATACTTATAGCAGCAGTAACAATACTTATAGCAGCAGTAACAATACTTATAGCAGCAGTAACAATACTTATAGCAGCAGTAACAATACTTACAGCAGCAATAACAATACTTATAGCAGCAGTAACAATACTTATAGCAGCAGTAACAATACTTATAGCAGCAGTAGCAATACTTATAGCAGCAGTAACAATACCTGAAGCAGCAGTAACAATACCTACAGCAGTAGTAATAACTCTTATAGCAGCGCAGTAACAATACTTACAGCAGCAGTAACAATACTTATAGCAGCGGTAACAATACTTATAGCAGCAGTAACAATACCTACAGCAGCAGTAACAATACTTACGGCAGCAGTAACAATGCTTATAGCAGCAGTAACATAGCTATAGCAGCAGTAACAATGCTTATAGCAGCAGTAACAATGCTTATAGCAGCAGTAACAATACTTACAGCAGCAGTAACAATACCTCAGCAGCGGTAACAATGCTTATAGCAGCAGTAACAATACTTATAGACAGCAGTAACAATGCTTACAGCAGTAGTAATACTCTTATAGCAGCAGTAACAATACTTTACAGCGGTAGTAACAATACTTACAGCAGCAGTAAACAATGCTTATAGCAGCGGTAACAATGCTTATAGCGCAGTGATACAACAATGCTTATAGCAGCAGTAACAATACTTACAGCAGCAGTAACAATACTTACAGCAGCAGTAACAATACTTATAGCGGTAACAATGCTTATAGCAGCAGTAACAATACTTATAGCAGCAGTAAACAATGCTTATAGCAGCAGTAACTACTTACAGCAGCGGTAACAATGCTTACAGCAGCAGTAACAATGCCTTAGCAGCAGTAACAATACATAGCAGCAGTAACAATACTTATAGCAGCAGTAACAATACTTATAGCAGCAGTAACAATACTTACAGCAGCAGTAACAATACTTACAGCAGTAGTAATAACTCTTATAGCAGCAGTAACAATACTTATAGCAGCAGTAGACAATACTTACAGCAGCAGTAACAATGCAGCAGCAGTAACAATACTTATAGCAGCAGTATAACAATACTTATAGCAGCAGTAACAATACTTATAGCAGCAGTAACAATACATGGCAGCAGTAACAATACTTACAGCAGCAGTAACAATACCTACAGCAGCAGTAACAATACTTATAGCAGCAGTAACAATACTTATAGCAGCAGTAACAATCTTACAGCAGTAGTAATAACTCTTATAGCAGCAGCAACAATACTTACAGCAGCAGTAACAATACTTATAGCACGGCGTAACAATGCTTATAGCAGCAGTAACAATACTTATAGCAGCAGAGTAACAATGCTTACAGCAGCAGTAATAACTCTTATAGCAGCGAACAATGCCCACAGCAGTAGTAACAATACTTATAGCAGTAGTAACAATACTTAAAGCAGTAGTAATAACTCTTATAGCAGCGACAATACTTACAGCAGCAGTAACATACTTATAGCAGCAGTAACAATACTGCAGCAGTAATAATAATACTTATAGCAGCAGTAACAATACTTACAGCAAGTAACAATACTTATAGCAGCAGTAACAATACCTACAGCAAGGTAACAATACTTACAGCAGCAGTAACAATACTTATAGCAGCAGTAACAATACTTATAGCAGCAGTAACAATACTTATAGCAGCAGTAACAATACTTACAGCAGCATAACAATACTTACAGCAGCAGTAACAATGCTACTTATAGCAGCAGTATACCTTGCCAGCAGCAGTAACAATACATAGCAGCAGTAACAATACCTACAGCAGCAGTAACAATACTTATATAACTACGGTAACAATACTTATAGCAGCAGTAACAATACTTATAGCAGCGGTAAACCAATACCAAAGCAGCAGTAACAATACTATAGCAGCAGTAACAATACTTATAGCAGCGGTAACAATCCTGCAGCAGTAACAATGCTTACAGCAGCAGTAACAATACTTATAGCAGCAGTAACAATACTTATAGCAGCAGTAACAATACTTATAGCAGCAGTAACAATACTTATAGCAGCAGTAACAATACTTAACACAGCGGTAACAATACTTATAGCAGTAACAATACTTATAGCAGCAGTAACAATACTTACAGCAGTAGTAACAATATACCTTGGCAGCAACAATGCTAGCAGCAGTAACAATGCTTATAGCGCGGTAGAACAATACTATAGCGCAGCAGTAACAATACTTACAGCAGTCGTGAACAATGCCTGGCAGCAGTAACAATACTTATAGCAGCAGTAACAATACTTACAGCAGCAGTAACTATTTTCAGCGGTAACAATACTTACAGCAGCGGTAACAATGCCCAGCAGCAGTAACAATACTTATAGCAGCAGTAACAATACTTATAGCAGCAGTAACAATGCCGCCCAGCAGTAACAATACTTAGCAGCAGTAACAATACCAACAGCAGCAGTAACAATACTACAGCAGCGGTAACAAATACTTACAGCAGCAGTAACAATACTTTATAGCAGCGGTAACAATACTTATAGCAGCGGTAACAATACTTACAGCAGCAGTAACAATGCCACAGCAGCAGTAAACAATACTTACAGCAGCAGTAACAATACTTATGCAGCAGTGAAAATACTTATAGCAGCAGTAACATACCCAGCAGCAGTACAATACTTACAGCAGTGGTAACAACATACCAGCAACAACAATAGCACAGCAGCAGTAACAATACTTATAGCAGCAGTAACAATACTTATAGCAGCAGTAGCAATACCTTACAGCAGCAGTAACAATACTTACAGCGTAGTAAACAATACTAGCAGCAGTAACAATACTTATAGCAGCAGTAACAATACTTATAGCAGCAGTAACAATACTTATAGCAGCAGTAACAATACCTACAGCAGCAGTAACAATACTTACAGCAGCAGTAACAATACTACTTATAGCAGCAGTAACAATACTTATAGCAGCAGTAACAATACTTACAGCAGCAGTAACAATACTACAGCAGTAGTAATAACTCTTATAGCAGCAGTAACAATACTTACAGCAGCAGTAGTAACAATACTTATAGCGGTAACAATACTTATGGCAGTAACAATACTTATAGCAGCAGTAATAACAATACTTACAGCAGTAGTAATAACAGCAGCAGTAACAATACTTACAGCCGGTAACAATACTTACAGCAGCAGCGTAACAATACTTATAGCAGCAGTAACAATACTTATAGCAGCAGTAACAATACTTATAGCAGCAGTAACAATACTTACAGCAGCAGTAACAATACTTACAGCAGCAGTAACAATACTTATAGCAGCAGTAACAACACAGCAGTAATAATACTTATAGCAGCAGTAACAATACTTATAGCAGCAATACTTACAGCAGCAGCAACTACTTACAGCTGAGTAACAATACTTACAGCAGCAGTAACAATACTTATAACGGCAGTAACAATACTTATAGCAGCAGTAACAATACTTATAGCAGCAGTAAGCAGTAACACAGCAGTAGTAAACTCTTATAGCAGCAGTAACAAATACTTACAGCAGCAATAACAATCTTACTTATAGCAGCAGTAACAATGCACAGCAGCAGTAACAATACTTATAGCAGCAGTAACAATACTTACAGCCAGTAGTAATAACTCTTATAGCAGCAGTAACAATACTTACAGCAGTAGTAACAATACTACAGCAGCAGTAACAATACCATAGCAGCGTATACATACTTATAGCAGCAGTAACAATACTTATAGCAGCAGTAACATACTTTAGCAACAGTAACAATACTTACAGCAGCAGTAACAATACTTATAGCAGCAGTAACAATACTTACAGCAGCAGTAACAATACTTATAGCAGCAGTAACAATACTTATAGCAGCAGTAACAATACTTACAGCAGCAGTAACAATACTTACAGCAGTAACAATACTTATAGCAACAGTAACAATACTTATAGCAGCAGTAACAATACTTATAGCAGCAGTAACAATACTTTATAGCAGCAGTAACAATACTTACAGCAGCAGTAACAATACCTACAGCGTAGTAACAACATAGCAGCACACTACTTACAGCAGCAGTAACAATACTTATAGCAAGCGTAACAATACTTATAGCAGCGGTAACAATACCTACAGCAGCAGTAACAATACTTACAGCAGCAGTAACAATACTTATAGCAGCAGTAACACCTTATAGCAGCAGTAACAATACTTATAGCAGCAGTAACAATACTTATAGCAGCAGTAACAATACCTAGCAGCAGTACTTATACACGCAGCAGTAACAATACTTATAGCAGCAGTAACAATAATACTTATAGCAGCAGTAACAATACTTTACAGCGTGGTAACCTTACAGCAGCAGTAAAAACCTGCAGAAGCGTAGTAACAAAATCTTAAAGCCGTCAAGTAACTCCAATACTTATGGC